>NW_026775615.1:7500-10000 GCF_030987335.1 Cornus florida | reverse complement strand
ACAAGAAGACCGAGGCATCCAAAATTTTTTTTTTTTTTTTTTCTTTCCCATATACCAGAGAAAGAACATGAAGACCGAGGCAACCAACAAAAAATAATTTTTTTTTTCTCTTTCCCGGAATTTTTTTTTTTTTTTTTCGAAATAGCCGAGAAAGAATATGAAGACCGAGGCATCCAACAAAAAAATTTTTTTTTTTTTTTTTCCTAATCTACCCAAGCAAAACAAATAGAAGACCGAGGCATCCAAAAAAATTTTTTTTTTTTTTTTTTTTTTCGAAAAATTTTTTTTCACAAAAACTTTTTTTTTTTTTTTTCCCCAAAAAATTTTTTTTTTCGTTCCAAGCTAACCAAGACATCTACTATTCACTAGTAGAGCAATCGAGACTGCAAAGCAAGCAATGGCCTTACTTGCAGCTCTTGGTGCTGAGAACTCCCCCCCCCTATAGTAGTCTTAAGTAAAACCACAGCTCTGACAGGAGTAGATATTGCATGCGAGCGAGGAGTCGTAATGGGCAAAATTGACTCGGGGGACCTCCAAATCGAATTCCGTTTCGAGCAAAACACTTCTTAGGCTTCAAGGAAGCTCCCATAAAATTTCCAAACCCAAACTCCAAACTTCATTTTTTAGCCTACAATGCCCACGTGCACGCCGGTGTGCACGCAGGGGTGCTTGAGCATGCGGGAGAGGAGCCATAATGGGCAACATTGACTCGGGGGACCTCCAAATCGAAATCCGTCTCGAGCAAAACACTTCTTAAGCTTCTAGGAAGCTCCCATAAAACTTCCAAACCCAAACTCCAAACTTTATTTTTTAGCATACAATGCCCACGTGCACGCCGGGGTGCTTGAGCGTGCGGGCGAGGAGCCATAATGGGCAACATTGACTCGGGGGACCTCCAAATCGAAATCCGTCTCGAGCAAAACACTTCTTAAGCTTCAAGGAAGCTCCCATAAAACTTCCAAACCCAAACTCCAAACTTTATTTTTTAGCATACAATGCCCACGTGCACGCAGGGGTGCTTGAGCATGCGGGAGAGGAGCCATAATGGGCAACATTGACTCGGGGGACCTCCAAATCGAAATCCGTCTCGAGCAAAACACTTCTTAAGCTTCTAGGAAGCTCCCATAAAATTTTCAAACCCAAACTCCAAACTTCATTTTTTAGCATACGATGCCCACGTGCACGCCGGGGTGCACGAGCGTGCGGGCGAGGAGTCGTAATGGGCAAAATTAACTCGGGGGACCTCCAAATCGAAATCCGTCTCGAGCAAAGCATTTCTTAGGCTTCTAGGAAGTTCCCGTAAAATTTTCAAACCCAAACTCCAAACTTCATTTTTTAGCACACAATGCCCACGTGCACGCGGGGGTGCTTAAGCGTGCGGGCGAGGAGTCATAATGGGCAAAATTAACTCGGGGGACCTCCAAATCGAAATCCGTCTCGAGCAAAGCACTTCTTAGGCTTCTAGGAAGCTCCCATAAAATTTCCAAACCCAAACTCCAAACTTCATTTTTTAGCATACGATGCCCCCGTGCACGCGGGGGTGCTTGAGCGTGCGGGGGAGGAGTCATAATGGGCAAAACTAACTCGGGGGATCTCCAAATCAAAATCCGTCTCGAGCAAAGCAGTTCTTAGGCTTCTAGGAAGCTCCCATAAAATTTCCGAACCCAAACTCCAAACTTCATTTTTTAGCATACTATGCCCACGTGCAGGCCGGGGTGCACGAGCGTGCGGGCGAGGAGTCGTAATGGGCAAAATTAACTCGGGGGACCTCCAAATCGAAATCCGTCTCGAGCAAAGCATTTCTTAGGCTTCTAGGAAGTTCCCGTAAAATTTTCAAACCCAAACTCCAAACTTCATTTTTTAGCATACGATGCCCACGTGCGCGCCGGTGTGCACGTCGGGGTGCACGAGCGTGCGGGCGAGGAGCCGTAATTGGCAAAATTAACACGGCGGACCTCCAAATCGAAATCCGTCTCGAGCAAAGCATTTCTTAGGCTTCTAGGAAGTTCCCGTAAAATTTTCAAACCCAAACTCCAAACTTCATTTTTTAGCATACGATGCCCACGTGCACGCCGGTGTGCACGAGCATGCGGGCGAGGAGTCATAAAGGGCAAACTTAACTCGGGGGACCTCCAAATCGAAATCCGTCTCGAGCAAAGCATTTCTTAGGCTTCTAGGAAGCTCCCATAAAATTTTCAAACCCAAACTCCAAACTTCATTTTTTAGCACACAATGCCCACGTGCACGCGGGGGTGCTTAAGCGTGCGGGCGAGGAGTCATAATGGGCAAAATTAACTCGGGGGACCTCCAAATCGAAATCCGTCTCGAGCAAAGCACTTCTTAGGCTTCTAGGAAGCTCCCATAAAATTTTCAAACCCAAACTCCAAACTTCATTTTTTAGCCAACGATGCCCACGTGCACGCCGGGGTGCACGAGCGTGCGGGCGAGGAGTCATAATGGGCAAAATTAACTCGGGGGACCTCCAAATCGAAATCCGTCT
>NW_026775614.1:67500-70000 GCF_030987335.1 Cornus florida | reverse complement strand
TCACTAGTAGAGCAATCGAGACTGCAAAGCAAGCAATGGCCTTACTTGCAGCTCTTGGTGCTGAGAACTCCCCCCCCCCTATAGTAGTCTTAAGTAAAACCACAGCTCTGACAGGAGTAGATATTGCATGCGAGCGAGGAGTCGTAATGGGCAAAATTGACTCGGGGGACCTCCAAATCGAATTCCGTTTCGAGCAAAACACTTCTTAGGCTTCAAGGAAGCTCCCATAAAATTTCCAAACCCAAACTCCAAACTTCATTTTTTAGCCTACAATGCCCACGTGCACGCCGGTGTGCACGCAGGGGTGCTTGAGCATGCGGGAGAGGAGCCATAATGGGCAACATTGACTCGGGGGACCTCCAAATCGAAATCCGTCTCGAGCAAAACACTTCTTAAGCTTCTAGGAAGCTCCCATAAAACTTCCAAACCCAAACTCCAAACTTTATTTTTTAGCATACAATGCCCACGTGCACGCCGGGGTGCTTGAGCGTGCGGGCGAGGAGCCATAATGGGCAACATTGACTCGGGGGACCTCCAAATCGAAATCCGTCTCGAGCAAAACACTTCTTAAGCTTCTAGGAAGCTCCCATAAAACTTCCAAACCCAAACTCCAAACTTTATTTTTTAGCATACAATGCCCACGTGCACGCAGGGGTGCTTGAGCATGCGGGAGAGGAGCCATAATGGGCAACATTGACTCGGGGGACCTCCAAATCGAAATCCGTCTCGAGCAAAACACTTCTTAAGCTTCTAGGAAGCTCCCATAAAACTTCCAAACCCAAACTCCAAACTTTATTTTTTAGCATACAATGCCCACGTGCACGCCGGGGTGCTTGAGCGTGCGGGCGAGGAGCCGTAATGGGCAAAATTAACACGGGGGACCTTCAAATCGAAATCCGTCTCGAGCAAAGCACTTCTTAGGCTTCTAGGAAGCTCCCATCAAATTTACAAACCCAAACTCCAAACTTCATTTTTTAGCACACAATGCCCACGTGCACGCGGGGGTGCTTAAGCGTGCGGGCGAGGAGTCATAATGGGCAAAATTAACTCGGGGGACCTCCAAATCGAAATCCGTCTCGAGCAAAGCACTTCTTAGGCTTCTAGGAAGCTCCCATAAAATTTCCAAACCCAAACTCCAAACTTCATTTTTTAGCATACAATGCCCCCGTGCACGCGGGGGTGCTTGAGCGTGCGGGGGAGGAGTCATAATGGGCAAAACTAACTCGGGGGACCTCCAAATCGAAATCCGTCTCGAGCAAAACACTTCTTAGGCTTCTAGGAAGCTCCCATAAAATTTCCGAACCCAAACTCCAAACTTCATTTTTTAGCATACGATGCCCACGTGCACGCCGGGGTGCTTGAGCGTGCGGGCGAGGAGTCATAATGGGCAAAAACTAACTCGTGGGATCTCCAAATCAAAATCCGTCTCGAGCAAAGCATTTCTTAGGCTTCTAGGAAGCTCCCATAAAATTTCCGAACCCAAACTCCAAACTTCATTTTTTAGCATACGATGCCCACGTGCACGCCGGGGTGCACGAGCGTGCGGGCGAGGAGTCGTAATGGGCAAAATTAACTCGGGGGACCTCCAAATCGAAATCCGTCTCGAGCAAAGCATTTCTTAGGCTTCTAGGAAGTTCCCGTAAAATTTTCAAACCCAAACTCCAAACTTCATTTTTTAGCATACGATGCCCACGTGCGCGCCGGTGTGCACGTCGGGGTGCTTGAGCGTGCGCGCGAGGAGCCGTAATTGGCAAAATTAACACGGCGGAAATCTAAATCGAAATCCGTCTCGAGCAAAGCACTTCTTAGTCTTCTAGGAAGCTCCCATAAAATTTTCAAACCCAAACTCCAAACTTCATTTTTTAGCATACGATGCCCACGTGCACGCCGGTGTGCACGAGCATGCGGGCGAGGAGTCGTAATGGGCAAAATTAACTCGGGGGACCTCCAAATCGAAATCCGTCTCGAGCAAAGCATTTCTTAGGCTTCTAGGAAGTTCCCGTAAAATTTTCAAACCCAAACTCCAAACTTCATTTTTTAGCATACGATGCCCACGTGCGCGCCGGTGTGCACGTCGGGGTGCTTGAGCGTGCGCGCGAGGAGCCGTAATTGGCAAAATTAACACGGCGGAAATCTAAATCGAAATCCGTCTCGAGCAAAGCATTTCTTAGGCTTCTAGGAAGCTCCCATAAGATTTCTGAACCCAAACTCCAAACTTCATTTTTTAGCATACGATGCCCACGTGCACGCCGGTGTGCACGAGCATGCGGGCGAGGAGTCATAAAGGGCAAACTTAACTCGGGGGACCTCCAAATCGAAATCCGTCTCGAGCAAAGCATTTCTTAGGCTTCTAGGAAGCTCCCATAAAATTTTCAAACCCAAACTCCAAACTTCAATTTTAGCATACCATGCCCACGTGCACGTCGGGGTGCACGAGCGTGCGGGCGAGGAGTCATAATGGGTAAAATTAACCCGGGGGACCTCCAAATCGAAATCCGTC
>NW_026775614.1:55000-57500 GCF_030987335.1 Cornus florida | reverse complement strand
TGGGCAACATTGACTCGGGGGACCTCCAAATCGAAATCCGTCTCGAGCAAAACACTTCTTAAGCTTCTAGGAAGCTCCCATAAAACTTCCAAACCCAAACTCCAAACTTTATTTTTTAGCATACAATGCCCACGTGCACGCAGGGGTGCTTGAGCATGCGGGAGAGGAGCCATAATGGGCAACATTGACTCGGGGGACCTCCAAATCGAAATCCGTCTCGAGCAAAACACTTCTTAAGCTTCTAGGAAGCTCCCATAAAACTTCCAAACCCAAACTCCAAACTTTATTTTTTAGCATACAATGCCCACGTGCACGCCGGGGTGCTTGAGCGTGCGGGCGAGGAGCCGTAATGGGCAAAATTAACACGGGGGACCTTCAAATCGAAATCCGTCTCGAGCAAAGCACTTCTTAGGCTTCTAGGAAGCTCCCATCAAATTTACAAACCCAAACTCCAAACTTCATTTTTTAGCACACAATGCCCACGTGCACGCGGGGGTGCTTAAGCGTGCGGGCGAGGAGTCATAATGGGCAAAATTAACTCGGGGGACCTCCAAATCGAAATCCGTCTCGAGCAAAGCACTTCTTAGGCTTCTAGGAAGCTCCCATAAAATTTCCAAACCCAAACTCCAAACTTCATTTTTTAGCATACAATGCCCCCGTGCACGCGGGGGTGCTTGAGCGTGCGGGGGAGGAGTCATAATGGGCAAAACTAACTCGGGGGACCTCCAAATCGAAATCCGTCTCGAGCAAAACACTTCTTAGGCTTCTAGGAAGCTCCCATAAAATTTCCGAACCCAAACTCCAAACTTCATTTTTTAGCATACGATGCCCACGTGCACGCCGGGGTGCTTGAGCGTGCGGGCGAGGAGTCATAATGGGCAAAAACTAACTCGTGGGATCTCCAAATCAAAATCCGTCTCGAGCAAAGCATTTCTTAGGCTTCTAGGAAGCTCCCATAAAATTTCCGAACCCAAACTCCAAACTTCATTTTTTAGCATACGATGCCCACGTGCACGCCGGGGTGCACGAGCGTGCGGGCGAGGAGTCGTAATGGGCAAAATTAACTCGGGGGACCTCCAAATCGAAATCCGTCTCGAGCAAAGCATTTCTTAGGCTTCTAGGAAGTTCCCGTAAAATTTTCAAACCCAAACTCCAAACTTCATTTTTTAGCATACGATGCCCACGTGCGCGCCGGTGTGCACGTCGGGGTGCTTGAGCGTGCGCGCGAGGAGCCGTAATTGGCAAAATTAACACGGCGGAAATCTAAATCGAAATCCGTCTCGAGCAAAGCACTTCTTAGTCTTCTAGGAAGCTCCCATAAAATTTTCAAACCCAAACTCCAAACTTCATTTTTTAGCATACGATGCCCACGTGCACGCCGGTGTACACGAGCATGCGGGCGAGGAGTCGTAATGGGCAAAATTAACTCGGGGGACCTCCAAATCGAAATCCGTCTCGAGCAAAGCATTTCTTAGGCTTCTAGGAAGTTCCCGTAAAATTTTCAAACCCAAACTCCAAACTTCATTTTTTAGCATACGATGCCCACGTGCGCGCCGGTGTGCACGTCGGGGTGCTTGAGCGTGCGCGCGAGGAGCCGTAATTGGCAAAATTAACACGGCGGAAATCTAAATCGAAATCCGTCTCGAGCAAAGCATTTCTTAGGCTTCTAGGAAGCTCCCATAAGATTTCTGAACCCAAACTCCAAACTTCATTTTTTAGCATACGATGCCCACGTGCACGCCGGTGTGCACGAGCATGCGGGCGAGGAGTCATAAAGGGCAAACTTAACTCGGGGGACCTCCAAATCGAAATCCGTCTCGAGCAAAGCATTTCTTAGGCTTCTAGGAAGCTCCCATAAAATTTTCAAACCCAAACTCCAAACTTCAATTTTAGCATACCATGCCCACGTGCACGTCGGGGTGCACGAGCGTGCGGGCGAGGAGTCATAATGGGTAAAATTAACCCGGGGGACCTCCAAATCGAAATCCGTCTCGAGCAAAGCACTTCTTAGTCTTCTAGGAAGCTCCCATAAAATTTTCAAACCCAAACTCCAAACTTCATTTTTTAGCATACGATGCCCACGTGCACGTCGGGGTGCACGAGCGTGCGGGCGAGGAGTCATAATGGGCAAAATTAACTCGGGGGACCTCCAAATCGAAATCCGTCTCGAGCAAAGCATTTCTTAGTCTTCTAGGAAGCTCCCATAAAATTTTCAAACCCAAACTCCAAACTTCATTTTTTAGCATACGATGCCCACGTGCACGTCGGGGTGCACGAGCGTGCGGACGAGGAGTCATAATGGGCAAAATTAACTCGGGGGACCTCCAAATCGAAATTCGTCTCGAGCAAAGCATTTCTTAGGCTTCTAGGAAGCTCGCATAAAATTTTCAAACCCAAACTCCAAACTTCATTTTTTAGCATACGATGACCACGTGCACGCCGGGGTGCTTGAGCGTGCGGGCGAGGAGTCATAATGGGCCAAAACTAACTCGTGGGACCT
>NW_026775614.1:42500-45000 GCF_030987335.1 Cornus florida | reverse complement strand
GAGTCATAATGGGCAAAATTAACTCGGGGGACCTCCAAATCGAAATCCGTCTCGAGCAAAGCACTTCTTAGGCTTCTAGGAAGCTCCCATAAAATTTCCAAACCCAAACTCCAAACTTCATTTTTTAGCATACAATGCCCCCGTGCACGCGGGGGTGCTTGAGCGTGCGGGGGAGGAGTCATAATGGGCAAAACTAACTCGGGGGACCTCCAAATCGAAATCCGTCTCGAGCAAAACACTTCTTAGGCTTCTAGGAAGCTCCCATAAAATTTCCGAACCCAAACTCCAAACTTCATTTTTTAGCATACGATGCCCACGTGCACGCCGGGGTGCTTGAGCGTGCGGGCGAGGAGTCATAATGGGCAAAAACTAACTCGTGGGATCTCCAAATCAAAATCCGTCTCGAGCAAAGCATTTCTTAGGCTTCTAGGAAGCTCCCATAAAATTTCCGAACCCAAACTCCAAACTTCATTTTTTAGCATACGATGCCCACGTGCACGCCGGGGTGCACGAGCGTGCGGGCGAGGAGTCGTAATGGGCAAAATTAACTCGGGGGACCTCCAAATCGAAATCCGTCTCGAGCAAAGCATTTCTTAGGCTTCTAGGAAGTTCCCGTAAAATTTTCAAACCCAAACTCCAAACTTCATTTTTTAGCATACGATGCCCACGTGCGCGCCGGTGTGCACGTCGGGGTGCTTGAGCGTGCGCGCGAGGAGCCGTAATTGGCAAAATTAACACGGCGGAAATCTAAATCGAAATCCGTCTCGAGCAAAGCACTTCTTAGTCTTCTAGGAAGCTCCCATAAAATTTTCAAACCCAAACTCCAAACTTCATTTTTTAGCATACGATGCCCACGTGCACGCCGGTGTGCACGAGCATGCGGGCGAGGAGTCGTAATGGGCAAAATTAACTCGGGGGACCTCCAAATCGAAATCCGTCTCGAGCAAAGCATTTCTTAGGCTTCTAGGAAGTTCCCGTAAAATTTTCAAACCCAAACTCCAAACTTCATTTTTTAGCATACGATGCCCACGTGCGCGCCGGTGTGCACGTCGGGGTGCTTGAGCGTGCGCGCGAGGAGCCGTAATTGGCAAAATTAACACGGCGGAAATCTAAATCGAAATCCGTCTCGAGCAAAGCATTTCTTAGGCTTCTAGGAAGCTCCCATAAGATTTCTGAACCCAAACTCCAAACTTCATTTTTTAGCATACGATGCCCACGTGCACGCCGGTGTGCACGAGCATGCGGGCGAGGAGTCATAAAGGGCAAACTTAACTCGGGGGACCTCCAAATCGAAATCCGTCTCGAGCAAAGCATTTCTTAGGCTTCTAGGAAGCTCCCATAAAATTTTCAAACCCAAACTCCAAACTTCAATTTTAGCATACCATGCCCACGTGCACGTCGGGGTGCACAAGCGTGCGGGCGAGGAGTCATAATGGGTAAAATTAACCCGGGGGACCTCCAAATCGAAATCCGTCTCGAGCAAAGCACTTCTTAGTCTTCTAGGAAGCTCCCATAAAATTTTCAAACCCAAACTCCAAACTTCATTTTTTAGCATACGATGCCCACGTGCACGTCGGGGTGCACGAGCGTGCGGGCGAGGAGTCATAATGGGCAAAATTAACTCGGGGGACCTCCAAATCGAAATCCGTCTCGAGCAAAGCATTTCTTAGTCTTCTAGGAAGCTCCCATAAAATTTTCAAACCCAAACTCCAAACTTCATTTTTTAGCATACGATGCCCACGTGCACGTCGGGGTGCACGAGCGTGCGGACGAGGAGTCATAATGGGCAAAATTAACTCGGGGGACCTCCAAATCGAAATTCGTCTCGAGCAAAGCATTTCTTAGGCTTCTAGGAAGCTCGCATAAAATTTTCAAACCCAAACTCCAAACTTCATTTTTTAGCATACGATGACCACGTGCACGCCGGGGTGCTTGAGCGTGCGGGCGAGGAGTCATAATGGGCCAAAACTAACTCGTGGGACCTCCAAATCAAAATCCGTCTCGAGCAAAGCATTTCTTAGGCTTCTAGGAAGCTCCCATAAAATTTCCGAACCCAAACTCCACACTTCATTTTTTAGCATACGATGCCCACGTGCACGCCGGGGTGCACGAGCGTGCGGGCGAGGAGTCGTAATGGGCAAAATTAACTCGGGGGACCTCCAAATCGAAATCCGTCTCGAGCAAAGCATTTCTTAGGCTTCTAGGAAGTTCCCGTAAAATTTTCAAACCCAAACTCCAAACTTCATTTTTTAGCATACGATGCCCACGTGCGCGCCGGTGTGCACGTCGGGGTGCTTGAGCGTGCGCGCGAGGAGCCGTAATTGGCAAAATTAACACGGCGGACCTCCAAATCGAAATCCGTCTCGAGCAAAGCACTTCTTAGTCTTCTAGGAAGCTCCCATAAAATTTTCAAACCCAAACTCCAAACTTCATTTTTTAGCATACGATGCCCACGTGCACGCCGGTGTGCACGAGCGTGCGGGCGAGGAGTCATAATGGG
>NW_026775614.1:20000-22500 GCF_030987335.1 Cornus florida | reverse complement strand
AGAACAAGAAGACCGAGGCATCAAAATTTTTTTTTTTTTTTTTTTTTTTTTTTCGATAAATCCAACCGAGAACAAGAAGACCGAGGCATCCAAAATTTTTTTTTTTTTTTTTTCTTTCCCATATACCAGAGAAAGAACATGAAGACCGAGGCAACCAACAAAAAATAATTTTTTTTTTCTCTTTCCCGGAATTTTTTTTTTTTTTTTTTCGAAATAGCCGAGAAAGAATATGAAGACCGAGGCATCCAACAAAAAAATTTTTTTTTTTTTTTTTCCTAATCTACCCAAGCAAAACAAATAGAAGACCGAGGCATCCAAAAAATTTTTTTTTTTTTTTTTTTTTTTTCGAAAAATTTTTTTTCACAAAAACTTTTTTTTTTTTTTTTTCCCCAAAAAATTTTTTTTTTCGTTCCAAGCTAACCAAGACATCTACTATTCACTAGTAGAGCAATCGAGACTGCAAAGCAAGCAATGGCCTTACTTGCAGCTCTTGGTGCTGAGAACTCCCCCCCCCCTATAGTAGTCTTAAGTAAAACCACAGCTCTGACAGGAGTAGATATTGCATGCGAGCGAGGAGTCGTAATGGGCAAAATTGACTCGGGGGACCTCCAAATCGAATTCCGTTTCGAGCAAAACACTTCTTAGGCTTCAAGGAAGCTCCCATAAAATTTCCAAACCCAAACTCCAAACTTCATTTTTTAGCCTACAATGCCCACGTGCACGCCGGTGTGCACGCAGGGGTGCTTGAGCATGCGGGAGAGGAGCCATAATGGGCAACATTGACTCGGGGGACCTCCAAATCGAAATCCGTCTCGAGCAAAACACTTCTTAAGCTTCTAGGAAGCTCCCATAAAACTTCCAAACCCAAACTCCAAACTTTATTTTTTAGCATACAATGCCCACGTGCACGCCGGGGTGCTTGAGCGTGCGGGCGAGGAGCCATAATGGGCAACATTGACTCGGGGGACCTCCAAATCGAAATCCGTCTCGAGCAAAACACTTCTTAAGCTTCTAGGAAGCTCCCATAAAACTTCCAAACCCAAACTCCAAACTTTATTTTTTAGCATACAATGCCCACGTGCACGCAGGGGTGCTTGAGCATGCGGGAGAGGAGCCATAATGGGCAACATTGACTCGGGGGACCTCCAAATCGAAATCCGTCTCGAGCAAAACACTTCTTAAGCTTCTAGGAAGCTCCCATAAAACTTCCAAACCCAAACTCCAAACTTTATTTTTTAGCATACAATGCCCACGTGCACGCCGGGGTGCTTGAGCGTGCGGGCGAGGAGCCGTAATGGGCAAAATTAACACGGGGGACCTTCAAATCGAAATCCGTCTCGAGCAAAGCACTTCTTAGGCTTCTAGGAAGCTCCCATCAAATTTACAAACCCAAACTCCAAACTTCATTTTTTAGCACACAATGCCCACGTGCACGCGGGGGTGCTTAAGCGTGCGGGCGAGGAGTCATAATGGGCAAAATTAACTCGGGGGACCTCCAAATCGAAATCCGTCTCGAGCAAAGCACTTCTTAGGCTTCTAGGAAGCTCCCATAAAATTTCCAAACCCAAACTCCAAACTTCATTTTTTAGCATACAATGCCCCCGTGCACGCGGGGGTGCTTGAGCGTGCGGGGGAGGAGTCATAATGGGCAAAACTAACTCGGGGGACCTCCAAATCGAAATCCGTCTCGAGCAAAACACTTCTTAGGCTTCTAGGAAGCTCCCATAAAATTTCCGAACCCAAACTCCAAACTTCATTTTTTAGCATACGATGCCCACGTGCACGCCGGGGTGCTTGAGCGTGCGGGCGAGGAGTCATAATGGGCAAAAACTAACTCGTGGGATCTCCAAATCAAAATCCGTCTCGAGCAAAGCATTTCTTAGGCTTCTAGGAAGCTCCCATAAAATTTCCGAACCCAAACTCCAAACTTCATTTTTTAGCATACGATGCCCACGTGCACGCCGGGGTGCACGAGCGTGCGGGCGAGGAGTCGTAATGGGCAAAATTAACTCGGGGGACCTCCAAATCGAAATCCGTCTCGAGCAAAGCATTTCTTAGGCTTCTAGGAAGTTCCCGTAAAATTTTCAAACCCAAACTCCAAACTTCATTTTTTAGCATACGATGCCCACGTGCGCGCCGGTGTGCACGTCGGGGTGCTTGAGCGTGCGCGCGAGGAGCCGTAATTGGCAAAATTAACACGGCGGAAATCTAAATCGAAATCCGTCTCGAGCAAAGCACTTCTTAGTCTTCTAGGAAGCTCCCATAAAATTTTCAAACCCAAACTCCAAACTTCATTTTTTAGCATACGATGCCCACGTGCACGCCGGTGTGCACGAGCATGCGGGCGAGGAGTCGTAATGGGCAAAATTAACTCGGGGGACCTCCAAATCGAAATCCGTCTCGAGCAAAGCATTTCTTAGGCTTCTAGGAAGTTCCCGTAAAATTTTCAAACCCAAACTCCAAACTTCATTTTTTAGCATACGATGCCCACGTGCGCGCC
>NW_026775614.1:7500-10000 GCF_030987335.1 Cornus florida | reverse complement strand
CCCCCTATAGTAGTCTTAAGTAAAACCACAGCTCTGACAGGAGTAGATATTGCATGCGAGCGAGGAGTCGTAATGGGCAAAATTGACTCGGGGGACCTCCAAATCGAATTCCGTTTCGAGCAAAACACTTCTTAGGCTTCAAGGAAGCTCCCATAAAATTTCCAAACCCAAACTCCAAACTTCATTTTTTAGCCTACAATGCCCACGTGCACGCCGGTGTGCACGCAGGGGTGCTTGAGCATGCGGGAGAGGAGCCATAATGGGCAACATTGACTCGGGGGACCTCCAAATCGAAATCCGTCTCGAGCAAAACACTTCTTAAGCTTCTAGGAAGCTCCCATAAAACTTCCAAACCCAAACTCCAAACTTTATTTTTTAGCATACAATGCCCACGTGCACGCCGGGGTGCTTGAGCGTGCGGGCGAGGAGCCATAATGGGCAACATTGACTCGGGGGACCTCCAAATCGAAATCCGTCTCGAGCAAAACACTTCTTAAGCTTCTAGGAAGCTCCCATAAAACTTCCAAACCCAAACTCCAAACTTTATTTTTTAGCATACAATGCCCACGTGCACGCAGGGGTGCTTGAGCATGCGGGAGAGGAGCCATAATGGGCAACATTGACTCGGGGGACCTCCAAATCGAAATCCGTCTCGAGCAAAACACTTCTTAAGCTTCTAGGAAGCTCCCATAAAACTTCCAAACCCAAACTCCAAACTTTATTTTTTAGCATACAATGCCCACGTGCACGCCGGGGTGCTTGAGCGTGCGGGCGAGGAGCCGTAATGGGCAAAATTAACACGGGGGACCTTCAAATCGAAATCCGTCTCGAGCAAAGCACTTCTTAGGCTTCTAGGAAGCTCCCATCAAATTTACAAACCCAAACTCCAAACTTCATTTTTTAGCACACAATGCCCACGTGCACGCGGGGGTGCTTAAGCGTGCGGGCGAGGAGTCATAATGGGCAAAATTAACTCGGGGGACCTCCAAATCGAAATCCGTCTCGAGCAAAGCACTTCTTAGGCTTCTAGGAAGCTCCCATAAAATTTCCAAACCCAAACTCCAAACTTCATTTTTTAGCATACAATGCCCCCGTGCACGCGGGGGTGCTTGAGCGTGCGGGGGAGGAGTCATAATGGGCAAAACTAACTCGGGGGACCTCCAAATCGAAATCCGTCTCGAGCAAAACACTTCTTAGGCTTCTAGGAAGCTCCCATAAAATTTCCGAACCCAAACTCCAAACTTCATTTTTTAGCATACGATGCCCACGTGCACGCCGGGGTGCTTGAGCGTGCGGGCGAGGAGTCATAATGGGCAAAAACTAACTCGTGGGATCTCCAAATCAAAATCCGTCTCGAGCAAAGCATTTCTTAGGCTTCTAGGAAGCTCCCATAAAATTTCCGAACCCAAACTCCAAACTTCATTTTTTAGCATACGATGCCCACGTGCACGCCGGGGTGCACGAGCGTGCGGGCGAGGAGTCGTAATGGGCAAAATTAACTCGGGGGACCTCCAAATCGAAATCCGTCTCGAGCAAAGCATTTCTTAGGCTTCTAGGAAGTTCCCGTAAAATTTTCAAACCCAAACTCCAAACTTCATTTTTTAGCATACGATGCCCACGTGCGCGCCGGTGTGCACGTCGGGGTGCTTGAGCGTGCGCGCGAGGAGCCGTAATTGGCAAAATTAACACGGCGGAAATCTAAATCGAAATCCGTCTCGAGCAAAGCACTTCTTAGTCTTCTAGGAAGCTCCCATAAAATTTTCAAACCCAAACTCCAAACTTCATTTTTTAGCATACGATGCCCACGTGCACGCCGGTGTGCACGAGCATGCGGGCGAGGAGTCGTAATGGGCAAAATTAACTCGGGGGACCTCCAAATCGAAATCCGTCTCGAGCAAAGCATTTCTTAGGCTTCTAGGAAGTTCCCGTAAAATTTTCAAACCCAAACTCCAAACTTCATTTTTTAGCATACGATGCCCACGTGCGCGCCGGTGTGCACGTCGGGGTGCTTGAGCGTGCGCGCGAGGAGCCGTAATTGGCAAAATTAACACGGCGGAAATCTAAATCGAAATCCGTCTCGAGCAAAGCATTTCTTAGGCTTCTAGGAAGCTCCCATAAGATTTCTGAACCCAAACTCCAAACTTCATTTTTTAGCATACGATGCCCACGTGCACGCCGGTGTGCACGAGCATGCGGGCGAGGAGTCATAAAGGGCAAACTTAACTCGGGGGACCTCCAAATCGAAATCCGTCTCGAGCAAAGCATTTCTTAGGCTTCTAGGAAGCTCCCATAAAATTTTCAAACCCAAACTCCAAACTTCAATTTTAGCATACCATGCCCACGTGCACGTCGGGGTGCACGAGCGTGCGGGCGAGGAGTCATAATGGGTAAAATTAACCCGGGGGACCTCCAAATCGAAATCCGTCTCGAGCAAAGCACTTCTTAGTCTTCTAGGAAGCTCCCATAAAATTTTCAAACCCAAACTCCAAACTTCATTTTT
>NW_026775613.1:12500-15000 GCF_030987335.1 Cornus florida | reverse complement strand
TGGGAGCTTCCTAGAAGCCTAAGAAGTGCTTTGCTCGAGACGGATTTCGATTTGGAGGTCCCCCGAGTTAATTTTGCCCATTATGACTCCTCGCCCGCACGCTTAAGCACCCCCGCGTGCACGTGGGCATTGTGTGCTAAAAAATGAAGTTTGGAGTTTGGGTTTGAAAATTTTATGGGAGCTTCCTAGAAGCCTAAGAAATGCTTTGCTCGAGACGGATTTCGATTTGGAGGTCCCCCGAGTTAAGTTTGCCCTTTATGACTCCTCGCCCGCATGCTCGTGCACACCGGCGTGCACGTGGGCATCGTATGCTAAAAAATGAAGTTTGGAGTTTGGGTTTGAAAATTTTACGGGAACTTCCTAGAAGCCTAAGAAATGCTTTGCTCGAGACGGATTTCGATTTGGAGGTCCGCCGTGTTAATTTTGCCAATTACGGCTCCTCGCCCGCACGCTCGTGCACCCCGACGTGCACACCGGCGCGCACGTGGGCATCGTATGCTAAAAAATGAAGTTTGGAGTTTGGGTTTGAAAATTTTACGGGAACTTCCTAGAAGCCTAAGAAATGCTTTGCTCGAGACGGATTTCGATTTGGAGGTCCCCCGAGTTAATTTTGCCCATTACGACTCCTCGCCCGCACGCTCGTGCACCCCGGCGTGCACGTGGGCATAGTATGCTAAAAAATGAAGTTTGGAGTTTGGGTTCGGAAATTTTATGGGAGCTTCCTAGAAGCCTAAGAACTGCTTTGCTCGAGACGGATTTTGATTTGGAGATCCCCCGAGTTAGTTTTGCCCATTATGACTCCTCCCCCGCACGCTCAAGCACCCCCGCGTGCACGGGGGCATCGTATGCTAAAAAATGAAGTTTGGAGTTTGGGTTTGGAAATTTTATGGGAGCTTCCTAGAAGCCTAAGAAGTGCTTTGCTCGAGACGGATTTCGATTTGGAGGTCCCCCGAGTTAATTTTGCCCATTATGACTCCTCGCCCGCACGCTTAAGCACCCCCGCGTGCACGTGGGCATTGTGTGCTAAAAAATGAAGTTTGGAGTTTGGGTTTGAAAATTTTACGGGAACTTCCTAGAAGCCTAAGAAATGCTTTGCTCGAGACGGATTTCGATTTGGAGGTCCCCCGAGTTAATTTTGCCCATTACGACTCCTCGCCCGCACGCTCGTGCACCCCGGCGTGCACGTGGGCATCGTATGCTAAAAAATGAAGTTTGGAGTTTGGGTTTGAAAATTTTATGGGAGCTTCCTAGAAGCTTAAGAAGTGTTTTGCTCGAGACGGATTTCGATTTGGAGGTCCCCCGAGTCAATGTTGCCCATTATGGCTCCTCTCCCGCATGCTCAAGCACCCCTGCGTGCACGTGGGCATTGTATGCTAAAAAATAAAGTTTGGAGTTTGGGTTTGGAAGTTTTATGGGAGCTTCCTTGAAGCTTAAGAAGTGTTTTGCTCGAGACGGATTTCGATTTGGAGGTCCCCCGAGTCAATGTTGCCCATTATGGCTCCTCGCCCGCACGCTCAAGCACCCCGGCGTGCACGTGGGCATTGTATGCTAAAAAATAAAGTTTGGAGTTTGGGTTTGGAAGTTTTATGGGAGCTTCCTAGAAGCTTAAGAAGTGTTTTGCTCGAGACGGATTTCGATTTGGAGGTCCCCCGAGTCAATGTTGCCCATTATGGCTCCTCTCCCGCATGCTCAAGCACCCCTGCGTGCACACCGGCGTGCACGTGGGCATTGTAGGCTAAAAAATGAAGTTTGGAGTTTGGGTTTGGAAATTTTATGGGAGCTTCCTTGAAGCCTAAGAAGTGTTTTGCTCGAAACGGAATTCGATTTGGAGGTCCCCCGAGTCAATTTTGCCCATTACGACTCCTCGCTCGCATGCAATATCTACTCCTGTCAGAGCTGTGGTTTTACTTAAGACTACTATAGGGGGGGGGGAGTTCTCAGCACCAAGAGCTGCAAGTAAGGCCATTGCTTGCTTTGCAGTCTCGATTGCTCTACTAGTGAATAGTAGATGTCTTGGTTAGCTTGGAACGAAA
Organism: Cornus florida; assembly: GCF_030987335.1. Classification (NCBI taxonomy): domain Eukaryota; kingdom Viridiplantae; phylum Streptophyta; class Magnoliopsida; order Cornales; family Cornaceae; genus Cornus; species Cornus florida. The sequence continues at coordinate 12,967 of NW_026775613.1, read as the reverse complement.
AAAAAAATTTTTTGGGGAAAAAAAAAAAAAAAAGTTTTTGTGAAAAAAAATTTTTCGAAAAAAAAAAAAAAAAAAAAAATTTTTTTGGATGCCTCGGTCTTCTATTTGTTTTGCTTGGGTAGATTAGGAAAAAAAAAAAAAAAAAATTTTTTTGTTGGATGCCTCGGTCTTCATATTCTTTCTCGGCTATTTCGAAAAAAAAAAAAAAAAATTCCGGGAAAGAGAAAAAAAAAATTATTTTTTGTTGGTTGCCTCGGTCTTCATGTTCTTTCTCTGGTATATGGGAAAGAAAAAAAAAAAAAAAAAATTTTGGATGCCTCGGTCTTCTTGTTCTCGGTTGGATTTATCGAAAAAAAAAAAAAAAAAAAAAAAAAAAAAAAAAAAAAAATTTTGATGCCTCGGTCTTCTTGTTCTTGCTTTGGTATATCGGAGAAAAAAAAAAAAAAATTTTTTGGATGCCTCGGTCT
>NW_026775612.1:0-74228 GCF_030987335.1 Cornus florida | reverse complement strand
ATAGATTGAATCTTGGAAAGAAACTGACTATTTTGAGTTAAACTTATTCGAGTTCCCTGTGACATCCCGAAGAGTATTTCAACGAGTAAAGATTGAATCTTTGATTGAAATTACTTGAATCAAGGGACTTATTTTTGTCCCTGGACCTTTTATATATAAAGATTGAATCTTTAAAAAGAAATGAGCATTATGAGTTAAACCTATCCGAGTTCCCTATGACGTCCCGAATAGTGTTTTAACGCGTAAGGACTGAATCTTTGTATGAAATTACCTCAATAGAGGTACTTATTATGTCACTAGACCTTTTTAATGTATAAAGGTTCAAGCTTTGAAAGAAAATGAGAGTTTTGAGTTAAACATATTCGAGTTCCCTGCGACGTCTCGAAGTGTGTTTTAAAGAGTAAATATTGAATCTTTGAATGAAATTACCTCAATCAAGGAACCTATTATGTCACTAGACCTTTTTAATGTATAAAGATTGAATATTTGTAAAGAACTACGAGTTTTGAGTTAAAGTTATTTGAGTTCCCTTTGACGTCACGAAGCTTGTTTTAATGAGTAAAGATTGAATCTTTGAACGAAATTATCTCAATCAATGTACCTATTATGTCAGTAGACCTTTTTAATGTATAAAGATGGAATCTTTGAAAAAAATGAGAGTATTGAGTTTAACTTATTCGAGTTTCCAATGAAGTCGCGAAGAGTGTTTTAATGACAAAAGATTGAATCTTCAAATGAAAATTCCTCAATACAGGAACCTATTATGTTACTAGATCTTTTTGATGTATAAAGATTGAATCTTTGAATTAAATTACCTCAATCAAGGTACCTATTAAGTCACTAGAAATTTTTATTGTATAAAGATTGAATCTTCGAAAAGAAATGAGAGTTTTGAGTTAAAGTTATTCGAGTTCCCTTTGACGTCACGAATAGCGTTTTAATGAGTAAAGATTGAATCTTTGAAAGAACATGAGAGTTTTGAGTTCAACTTATTCGAGTTACCTATGAAGTTGCGAAGAGTGTTTTAATGACTAAAGATTGAATCTTTGAATGAAAATACCTCAATAAAGGTACTTATTTTGTTAGTAGACCTTTTTAATGTATAAAGACTGTATCTTTGAAAGAAAATGAGAGTTTTGAGTTAAACTTATTCACGTTCCCTGTAACGTCCCAAAGAGTGTTTTAATGAGTAAATATTGAATCTTTGAATGTAATTACCTCAATCAAGGTAGCTGTTATGTCACTAGACCTTTTTAATGTACAAAGATTGAATCTTGGAAAGAAAGTGAGATTTCGAGTTTAACTTATTCGAGTTACCTATGAAGTCGCGAAGAGTGTTTTAATGAATAAAGATTGAATCTTTGAATGAAAACACCTCAATAAAGGTACCTATTATGTTACTAGACCTTTTTAATGTCTAAAGATTGAATCTTTGGAAGAAAATGATAGTTCTGAGTTCAACTTATTCGATTTACCTATGAAGTCGTGAACAGTGTTTTAATGACTAAATAATGAATCTTTGAATGAAAATACCTTAGTAAAGGTACCTATTATGTTACAAGAGCTTTTTAATGTATAAAGATTGAATCTTGGAAAGAAAATGACTGTTTGGAGTTAAACTTATTCGAGTTCCCTATGACATCCCGAAGAGTATTTCAACGAGTAAAGATTGAATCTTTGATTGAAATTACTTGAATCAAGGGACTTATTTTGTCCCAGGACCTTTTATATATAAATATTGAATCTTTAAAAAGAAGTGAGCGTTATGAGTTAAACCTATCCGAGTTCCCTATGACGTCCCGAATAGTGTTTTAACGCGTAAGGATTGAATCTTTGTATGAAATTACCTCAATAGAGGTACTTATTATGTCACTAGACCTTTTTAATGTGTAAAGGTTCAAGCTTTGAAAGAAAATGAGAGTTTTGAGTTAAACATATTCGAGTTCCCTGCGACGTCTCGAAGAGTGTTTTAAAGAGTAAATATTGAATCTTTGAATGAAATTACCTCAATCAAGGTACCTATTATGTCACTAGACCTTTTTAATGTATAAAGATTGAATATTTGTAAAGAACTACGAGTTTTGAGTTAAAGTTATTTGAGTTCCCTTTGACGTCACGAAGCGTGTTTTAATGAGTAAAGATTGAATCTTTGAACGAAATTATCTCAATCAATGTACCTATTATGTCAGTAGACCTTTATAATGTATAAAGATGGAATCTTTGAAAAAAATGAGAGTATTGAGTTTAACTTATTCGAGTTACCTATGAAGTCGCGAAGAGTGTTTTAATGACCAAAGATTGAATCTTCGAATGAAAATTCCTCAATACAGGAATCTATTATGTTACTAGATCTTTTTGATGTATAAAGATTGAATCTTTGAAAGAAAATTAGAGTTTTGAGTTAAACTTATTCGAGTTCCTTTTGACATCCCGAAGAGTGTTTTAAAGAATAAAGATTGAATCTTTGAATGAAATTACCTCAATCGAGGTACCTATTAAGTCACTAGAAATTTTTATTATATAAAGATTGAATCTTTGAAAAGAAATGAGAGTTTTGAGTTAAAGTTATTCGAGTTCCCTTTGACGTCACGAAGAGTGTTTTAATGAGTAAAGATTGAATCTTTGAAAGAAATTACTTCAATCAAGGTACCTATTCTGTCACTAAACCTTTTTAATGTATACGGATTGAATCTTTGAAAGAACAAGAGAGTTTTGAGTTCAACTTATTCGAGTTCCCTTTGACGTCACGAAGAGTGTTTTAATGAGTAAAGATTGAATCTTTGAAAGAAATTACTTCAATCAAGGTACCTATTCTGTCACTAAACCTTTTTAATGTATACGGATTGAATCTTTGAAAGAACATGAGAGTTTTGAGTTCAACTTATTCGAGTTACCTATGAAGTTGCGAAGAGTGTTTTAATGTATAAAGACTGTATCTTTGAAAGAAAATGAGAGTTTTGAGTTAAACTTATTCACGTTCCCTGTAACGTCCCAAAGAGTGTTTTAATGAGTAAATATTGAATCTTTGAATGTAATTACCTCAATCAAGGTAGTTGTTATGTCACTAGACCTTTTTAATGTACAAAGATTGAATCTTGGAAAGAAAGTGAGAGTTTTGAGTTTAACTTATTCGAGTTACCTATGAAGTCGCGAAGAGTGTTTTAATGAATAAAGATTGAATCTTTGAATGAAAACACCTCAATAAAGGTACCTATTATGTTACTAGACCTTTTTAATGTCTAAAGATTGAATCTTTGGAATAAAATGATAGTTCTGAGTTCAACTTATTCGATTTACCTATGAAGTTGTGAACAGTGTTTTAATGACTAAATAATGAATCTTTGAATGAAAATACCTTAGTAGAGGTACCTATTATGTTACAAGAGCTTTTTAATGTATAAAGATTGAATCTTGGAAAGAAAATGACTGTTTGGAGTTAAACTTATTCGAGTTCCCTATGACATCCCGAAGAGTATTTCAACGAGTAAAGATTGAATCTTTGATTGAAATTACTTGAATCAAGGGACTTATTTTGTCCCTGGACCTTTTATATATAAAGATTGAATCTTTAAAAAGAAGTGAGCGTTATGAGTTAAACCTATCCGAGTTCCCTATGACGTCCCGAATAGTGTTTTAACGCGTAAGGATTGAATCTTTGTATGAAATTACCTCAAAAGAGGTACTTATTATGTCACTAGACCTTTTTAATGTATAAAGGTTCAAGCTTTGAAAGAAAATGAGAGTTTTGAGTTAAACATATTCGAGTTCCCTACGACGTCTCGAAGAGTGTTTTAAAGAGTAAATATTGAATCTTTCAATGAAATTATCTCAATCAAGGTACCTATTATGTCACTAGACCTTTTTAATGTATAAAGATTGAATATTTGTAAAGAACTACGAGTTTTGAGTTAAAGTTATTTGAGTTCCCTTTGACGTCACGAAGCGTGTTTTAATGAGTAAAGGTTGAATCTTGGACGAAATTATCTCAATCAATGTACCTATTATGTCAGTAGACCTTTTTAATGTATAAAGATGGAATCTTTGAAAAAAATGAGAGTATTGAGTTTAACTTATTCGAGTTACCTATGAAGTGGCGAAGAGTGTTTTAATGACCAAAGATTGAATCTTCGAATGAAAATTCCTCAATACAGGAACGTATTATGTTACTAGATCTTTTTGATGTATAAAGATTGAATCTTTGAAAGAAAATTAGAGTTTTGAGTTAAACTTATTCGAGTTTCTTTTGACATCCCGAAGAGTGTTTTAATGAATAAAGATTGAATCTTTGAATGAAATTACCTCAATCGAGGTACCTATTAAGGCACTAGAAATTTTTATTGTATAAAGATTGAATCTTTGAAAAGAAATGAGAGTTTTGAGTTAAAGTTATTCGAGTTCCCTTTGACGTCACGAAGCGTGTTTTAATGAGTAAAGATTGAATCTTTGAATGAAATTACCTCAATCAAGGTACCTATTCTGTCACTAAACCTTTTTAATGTATAAGGATTGAATCATTGAAAGAACATGAGAGTTTTGAGTTCAACTTATTCGAGTTACCTATGAAGTTGCGAAGAGTGTTTTAATGACTAAAGATTGAATCTTTGAATGAAAATACCTCAATAAAGGTACTTATTTTGTTAGTAGACCTTTTTAATGTATAAAGACTGTATCTTTGAAAGAAAATGAGAGTTTTGAGTTAAACTTATTCACGTTCCCTGTAACGTCCCAAAGAGTGTTTTAATGAGTAAATATTGAATTTTTGATAGTAATTACCTCAATCAAGGTGGCTGTTATGTCACTAGACCTTTTTAATGTACAAAGATTGAATCTTGGAAAGAAAGTGAGAGTTTTGAGTTTAACTTATTCGAGTTACCTATGAAGTCGCGAAGAGTGTTTTAATGAATAAAGATTGAATCTTTGAATGAAAACACCTCAATAAAGGTACTTATTATGTTACTAGACCTTTTTAATGTCTAAAGATTGAATCTTTGGAATAAAATGATAGTTCTGAGTTCAACTTATTCGATTTACCTATGAAGTCGTGAACAGTGTATTAATGACTAAATAATGAATCTTTGAATGAAAATACCTTAGTAAAGGTACCTATTATGTTACAAGACCTTTTTAATGTATAAAGATTGAATCTTGGAAAGAAAATGACTGTTTTGAGTTAAACTTATTCGAGTTCCCTATGACATCCCGAAGAGTATTTCAACGAGTAAAGATTGAATCTTTGATTGAAATTACTTGAATCAAGGGACTTATTTTGTCCCTGCACCTTTTATATATAAAGATTGAATCTTTAAAAAGAAGTGAGCGTTATGAGTTAAACCTATCCGAGTTCCCTATGACGTCCCGAATAGTGTTTTAACGCGTAAGGATTGAATCTTTGTATGAAATTACCTCAATAGAGATACTTATTATGTCACTAGACCTTTTTAATGTATAAAGGTTCAAGCTTTGAAAGAAAATGAGAGTTTTGAGTTAAACATATTCGAGTTCCCTGCGACGTCTCGAAGAGTGTTTTAAAGAGTAAATATTGAATCTTTGAATGAAATTACTTCAATCAAGGTACCAATTATGTCACTAGACCTTTTTAATGTATAAAGATTGAATATTTGTAAAGAACTTCGAGTTTTGAGTTAAAGTTATTTGAGTTCCCTTTGAGGTCACGAAGCGTGTTTTAATGAGTAAAGATTGAATCTTTGAACGAAATTATCTCAATCAATGTACCTATTATGTCAGTAGACCTTTTTAATGTATAAAGATGGAATCTTTGAAAAAAATGAGAGTACTGAGTTTAACTTATTCGAGTTACCTATGAAGTCGCGAAGAGTGTTTTAATGAATAAAGATTGAATCTTTGAATGAAAACACCTCAATAAAGGTACTTATTATGTTACTAGACCTTTTTAATGTCTAAAGATTGAATCTTTGGAATAAAATGATAGTTCTGAGTTTAACTTATTCGATTTACCTATGAAGTCGTGAACAGTGTATTAATGACTAAATAATGAATCTTTGAATGAAAATACCTTAGTAAAGGTACCTATTATGTTACAAGACCTTTTTAATGTATAAAGATTGAATCTTGGAAAGAAAATGACTGTTTTGAGTTAAACTTATTCGAGTTCCCTATGACATCCCGAAGAGTATTTCAACGAGTAAAGATTGAATCTTTGATTGAAATTACTTGAATCAAGGGACTTATTTAGTCCCTGCACCTTTTATATATAAAGATTGAATCTTTAAAAAGAAGTGAGCGTTATGAGTTAAACCTATCCGAGTTCCCTATGACGTCCCGAATAGTGTTTTAACGCGTAAGGATTGAATCTTTGTATGAAATTACCTCAATAGAGATACTTATTATGTCACTAGACCTTTTTAATGTATAAAGGTTCAAGCTTTGAAAGAAAATGAGAGTTTTGAGTTAAACATATTCGAGTTCCCTGCGACGTCTCGAAGAGTGTTTTAAAGAGTAAATATTGAATCTTTGAATGAAATTACCTCAATCAAGGTACCAATTATGTCACTAGACCTTTTTAATGTATAAAGATTGAATATTTGTAAAGAACTTCGAGTTTTGAGTTAAAGTTATTTGAGTTCCCTTTGAGGTCACGAAGCGTGTTTTAATGAGTAAAGATTGAATCTTTGAACGAAATTATCTCAATCAATGTACCTATTATGTCAGTAGACCTTTTTAATGTATAAAGATGGAATCTTTGAAAAAAATGAGAGTACTGAGTTTAACTTATTCGAGTTACCTATGAAGTCGCGAAGAGTGTTTTAATGAATAAAGATTGAATCTTTGAATGAAAACACCTCAATAAAGGTACTTATTATGTTACTAGACCTTTTTAATGTCTAAAGATTGAATCTTTGGAATAAAATGATAGTTCTGAGTTCAACTTATTCGATTTACCTATGAAGTCGTGAACAGTGTATTAATGACTAAATAATGAATCTTTGAATGAAAATACCTTAGTAAAGGTACCTATTATGTTACAAGACCTTTTTAATGTATAAAGATTGAATCTTGGAAAGAAAATGACTGTTTTGAGTTAAACTTATTCGAGTTCCCTATGACATCCCGAAGAGTATTTCAACGAGTAAAGATTGAATCTTTGATTGAAATTACTTGAATCAAGGGACTTATTTTGTCCCTGCACCTTTTATATATAAAGATTGAATCTTTAAAAAGAAGTGAGCGTTATGAGTTAAACCTATCCGAGTTCCCTATGACGTCCCGAATAGTGTTTTAACGCGTAAGGATTGAATCTTTGTATGAAATTACCTCAATAGAGATACTTATTATGTCACTAGACCTTTTTAATGTATAAAGGTTCAAGCTTTGAAAGAAAATGAGAGTTTTGAGTTAAACATATTCGAGTTCCCTGCGACGTCTCGAAGAGTGTTTTAAAGAGTAAATATTGAATCTTTGAATGAAATTACCTCAATCAAGGTACCAATTATGTCACTAGACCTTTTTAATGTATAAAGATTGAATATTTGTAAAGAACTTCGAGTTTTGAGTTAAAGTTATTTGAGTTCCCTTTGAGGTCACGAAGCGTGTTTTAATGAGTAAAGATTGAATCTTTGAACGAAATTATCTCAATCAATGTACCTATTATGTCAGTAGACCTTTTTAATGTATAAAGACGGAATCTTTGAAAAAAATGAGAGTATTGAGTTTAACTTATTCGAGTTACCTATGAAGTCGCGAAGAGTGTTTTAATGACCAAAGATTGAATCTTCAAACGAAAATTCCTCAATACAAGAACCTATTACGTTACTAGATCTTTTTGATGTATAAAGATTGAATCTTTGAAAGAAAATTAGAGTTTTGAGTTAAACTTATTCGAGTTTCTTTTGACATCCCGAAGTGTGTTTTAATGAATAAGGATTGAATCTTTGAATGAAATTACCTCAATCGAGGTACCTATTAAGTCACTAGAAATTTTTATTGTACAAAAATTGAATCTTTGAAAAGAAATGAGAGTTTTGAGTTAAAGTTATTCGAGTTCCCTTTGACGTCACGAAGAGTGTTTTAATGAGTAAAGATTGAATCTTTGAATGAAATTACCTCAATCAAGGTACCTATTCTACCACTAGGCCTTTGTAATGGATAAAGATTGAATCTTTGAAAGAAAATGAGTGTTTTGAGTTTAACTTATTCGAGTTACCTATGAAATCGCGAAGAGTGTTTTAATGAATGAAGATGGAATCTTTGAATGAAAAATACCACAATAAAGGTACCAATTCTGTTACTAGATCTTTCCAATGTATAAAGATTGAATCTTTGAAAGAAAATGAGATTTTTGAGTTAAACTTATTCGAGTTCCCTATGACATCCCGAAGAGTATTTCAACGAGTAAAGATTGAATCTTTGATTGAAATTACTTGAATCAAGGGACTTATTTTGTCCCAGGACCTTTTATATATAAATATTGAATCTTTAAAAAGAAGTGAGCGTTATGAGTTAAACCTATCCGAGTTCCCTATGACGTCCCGAATAGTGTTTTAACGCGTAAGGATTGAATCTTTGTATGAAATTACCTCAATAGAGGTACTTATTATGTCACTAGACCTTTTTAATGTGTAAAGGTTCAAGCTTTGAAAGAAAATGAGAGTTTTGAGTTAAACATATTCGAGTTCCCTGCGACGTCTCGAAGAGTGTTTTAAAGAGTAAATATTGAATCTTTGAATGAAATTACCTCAATCAAGGTACCTATTATGTCACTAGACCTTTTTAATGTATAAAGATTGAATATTTGTAAAGAACTACGAGTTTTGAGTTAAAGTTATTTGAGTTCCCTTTGACGTCACGAAGCGTGTTTTAATGAGTAAAGATTGAATCTTTGAACGAAATTATCTCAATCAATGTACCTATTATGTCAGTAGACCTTTTTAATGTATAAAGATGGAATCTTTGAAAAAAATGAGAGTATTGAGTTTAACTTATTCGAGTTACCTATGAAGTCGCGAAGAGTGTTTTAATGACCAAAGATTGAATCTTCGAATGAAAATTCCTCAATACAGGAACCTATTATGTTACTAGATCTTTTTGATGTATAAAGATTGAATCTTTGAAAGAAAATTAGAGTTTTGAGTTAAACTTATTCGAGTTCCTTTTGACATCCCGAAGAGTGTTTTAATGAATAAAGATTGAATCTTTGAATGAAATTACCTCAATCGAGGTACCTATTAAGTCACTAGAAATTTTTATTGTATAAAGATTGAATCTTTGAAAAGAAATGAGAGTTTTGAGTTAAAGTTATTCGAGTTCCCTTTGACGTCACGAAGAGTGTTTTAATGAGTAAAGATTGAATCTTTGAATGAAATTACCTCAATCAAGGTACCTATTCTACCACTAGGCCTTTGTAATGTATAAAGATTGAATCTTTGAAAGAAAATGAGTGTTTTGAGTTTAACTTATTCGAGTTACCTATGAAATCGCGAAGAGTGTTTTAATGAATGAAGATGGAATCTTTGAATGAAAAATACCACAATAAAGGTACCAATTCTGTTACTAGACCTTTCCAATGTATAAAGATTGAATCTTTGAAAGGAAATGAGATTTTTGAGTTAAACTTATTCGAGTTCCCTGTAACGTCCCGAAGAGTGTCTTAATGAGTAAAGATTGAATCATTGAATGAAATTACCTCAATCAAGGTAGCTATTACATCACTAGACCTTTTTAATTTATAAAGATTGACGTTTTGAAAAGAAATGAGTGTTTCGAGTTAAAGCTATTCAAGTTCCCTTTGACGTCACGAAGAGTGTTTTAATGAGTAAAGATTGAATCTTTGAACGAAATTATCTCAATCAATGTACCTATTATGTCAGTAGACCTTTTTAATGTATAAAGATGGAATCTTTGAAAAAAATGAGAGTATTGAGTTTAACTTATTCGAGTTACCTATGAAGTCGCGAAGAGTGTTTTAATGACCAAAGATTGAATCTTTGAATGAAAATTCCTCAATACAGGAACCTATTATGTTACTAGATCTTTTTGATGTATAAAGATTGAATCCTTGAAAGAAAATTAGAGTTTTGAGTTAAACTTATTCGAGTTCCTTTTGACATCCCGAAGAGTGTTTTAATGAATAAAGATTGAATCTTTGAATGAAATTACCTCAATCGAGGTACCTATTAAGTCAATAGAAATTTTTATTGTATAAAGATTGAATCTTTGAAAAGAAATGAGAGTTTTGAGCTAAAGTTATTCGAGTTCCCTTTGACGTCATGAAGAGTGTTTTAATGAGTAAAGATTGAATCTTTGAATGAAATTACCTCAATCAAGGTACCTATTCTACCACTAGGCCTTTGTAATGTATTAAGATTGAATCTTTGAAAGAAAATGAGTGTTTTGAGTTTAACTTATTCGAGTTACCTATGAAATCGCGAAGAGTGTTTTAATGAATGAAGATGGAATCTTTGAATGAAAAATACCACAATAAAGGTACCAATTCTGTTACTAGACCTTTCCAATGTATAAAGATTGAATCTTTGAAAGAAAATGAGATTTTTGAGTTAAACTTATTCGAGTTCCCTGTAACGTCCCGAAGAGTGTCTTAATGAGTAAAGATTGAATCATTGATTGAAATTACCTCAATCAAGGTAGCTATTACATCACTAGACCTTTTTAATTTATAAAGATTGACGTTTTGAAAAGAAATGAGTGTTTCAAGTTAAAGTTATTCAAGTTCCTTTTGACGTCACGAAGAGTGTTTTAAGTGTAAAGATTGAATCTTTGAATGAAATTACCTTAATCAAGGTACCTATTCTGTCACTAAACCTTTTTAATGTATAACGATTGAATCTTTGAAAGAACATGAGAGTTTTGAGTTCAACTTATTCGAGTTACCTATGAAGTTGCGAAGAGTGTTTTAATGACTAAAGATTGAATCTTTGAATGAAAATACCTCAATAAAGGTACTTATTTTGTTAGTTGACCTTTTAATGTATAAAGACAGTATCTTTGAAAGAAATGGAGAGTTTTGAGTTAAACTTATTCACGTTCCCTGTAACGTCCCAAAGAGTGTTTTAATGAGTAAATATTGAATCTTTGAATGTAATTACCTCAATCAAGGTAGCTGTTATGTCACTAGACCTTTTTAATGTACAAAGATTGAATCTTGGAAAGAAAGTGAGAGTTTTGGGTTTAACTTATTCGAGTTACCTATGAAGTTGCGAAGAGTGTTTTAATGAGTAAAGATTGAATCTTTGAATGAAAACACCTCAATAAAGGTACCTATTATGTTACTAGACCTTTTTAATGTCTGAAGATTGAATCTTTGGAATAAAATGATAGTTCTGAGTTCAACTTATTCGATTTACCTATGAAGTCGTGAACAGTGTTTTAATGACTAAATAATGAATCTTTGAATGAAAATACTTTAGTAAAGGTACCTATTATGTTACAAGACCTTTTTAATGTATAAAGATTGAATCTTGGAAAGAAAATGACTGTTTTGAGTTAAACTTATTCGAGTTCCCTATGACATCCCGAAGAGTATTTCAACGAGTAAAGATTGAATCTTTGATTGAAATTACTTGAATCAAGGGACTTATTTTGTCCCTGGACCTTTTATATATAAAGATTGAATCTTTAAAAAGAAGTGAGCGTTATGAGTTAAACCTATCCGAGTTCCCTATGACGTCCCGAATAGTGTTTTAACACGTAAGGATTGAATCTTTGTATGAAATTACCTCAATAGAGGTACTTATTATGTCACTAGACCTTTTTAATGTATAAAGGTTCAAGCTTTGAAAGAAAATGAGAGTTTTGAGTTAAACATATTCGAGTTCCCTGCGACGTCTCGAAGAGTGTTTTACAGAGTAAATACTGAATTTTTGAATGAAATTACCTCAATAAAGGTACCTATTATGTCACTAGACCTTTTTAATGTATAAAGATTTAATATTTGTAAAGAACTACGAGTTTTGAGTTAAAATTATTTGAGTTCCCTTTGAGGTCACGAAGCGTGTTTTAATGAGTAAAGATTGAATCTTTGAACGAAATTATCTCAATCAATGTACCTATTATGTCAGTAGACCTTTTTAATGTATAAAGATGGAATCTTTGAAAAAAATGAGAGTACTGAGTTTAACTTATTCGAGTTACCTATGAAGTCGTGAAGAGTGTTTTAATGACCAAAGATTGAATCTTCGAATGAAAATTCCTCAGTACAGGAACCTATTATGTTACTAGATCTTTTTGATGTATAAAGATTGAATCTTTGAAAGAAAATTAGAGGTTTGAGTTAAACTTATTCGAGTTCCTTTTGACATCCCGAAAAGTGTTTTAATGAATAAAGATTGAATCTTTGAATGAAATTACCTCAATCGAGGTACCTATTAAGTTACTAGAAATTTTTATTATATAAAGATTGAATCTTTGAAAAGAAATGAGAGTTTTGAGTTAAAGTTATTCGAGTTCCCTTTGTTGTCACGAAGAGTGTTTTAATGAGTAAAGATTGAATCTTTGAATGAAATTACCTCAATCAAGGTACCTATTCTACCACTAGGCCTTTGTAATGTATAAAGATTAAATCTTTGAAAAAAAATGAGTGTTTTGAGTTTAACTTATTCGAGTTACCTATGAAATCGCGAAGAGTGTTTTAATGAATGAAGATGGAATCTTTGAATGAAAAATACCACAATAAAGGTACCAATTCTGTTACTAGACCTTTCCAATGTATAAAGATTGAATCTTTGAAAGAAAATGAGATTTTTAAGTTAAACTTATTCGAGTTCCCTGTAACGTCCCGAAGAGTGTCTTAATGAGTAAAGATTGAATCATTGAATGAAATTACCTCAATCAAGGTAGCTATTACATCACTAGACCTTTTTAATTTATAAAGATTGACGTTTTGAAAAGAAATGAGTGTTTCGAGTTAAAGCTATTCAAGTTTCCTTTGACGTCACGAAGAGTGTTTTAATGAGTAAAGATTGAATCTTTGAATGAAATTACCTCAATCAAGGTACCTATTCTGTCACTAAACCTTTTTAATGTATAAGGATTGAATCTTTGAAAGAACATGAGAGTTTTGAGTTCAACTTATTCGAGTTACCTATGAAGTTGCGAAGAGTGTTTTAATGACTAAAGATTGAATCTTTGAATGAAAATACCTCAATAAAGGTACTTATTTTGTTAGTAGACCTTTTTAATGTATAAAGACTGTATCTTTGAAAGAAATGGAGAGTTTTGAGTTAAACTTATTCACGTTCCCTGTAACGTCCCAAAGAGTGTTTTAATGAGTAAATATTGAATCTTTGAATGTAATTACCTCAATCAAGGTAGCTGTTATGTCACTAGACCTTTTTAATGTACAAAGATTGAATCTTGGAAAGAAAGTGATAGTTTTGAGTTTAACTTATTCGAGTTACCTATGAAGTCGCGAAGAGTGTTTTAATGAATAAAGATTGAATCTTTGAATGAAAATACCTCAATAAAGGTACCTATTATGTTATTAGACCTTTTTAATGTCTAAAGATTGAATCTTTGGAATAAAATGATAGTTCTGAGTTCAACTTATTCGATTTACCTATGAAGTCGTGAACAGTGTTTTAATGACTAAATAATGAATCTTTGAATGAAAATACCTTAGTAAAGGTACCTATTATGTTACAAGACCTTTTTAATGTATAAAGATTGAATCTTTGAAAGAAAATGACTGTTTTGAGTTAAACTTATTCGAGTTCCCTATGACATCCCGAAGAGTATATTAACGAGTAAAGATTGAATCTTTGATTGAAATTACTTGAATCAAGGGACTTATTTTCTCCCTGGACCTTTTATATATAAAGATTGAATCTTTAAAAAGAAGTGAGCGTTTTGAGTTAAACCTATCCGAGTTCCCTATGACGTCCCGAATAGTGTTTTAACGCGTAAGGATTGAATCTTTGTATGAAATTACCTCAATAGAGATACTTATTATGTCACTAGACCTTTTTAATGTATAAAGGTTCAAGCTTTGAAAGAAAATGAGAGTTTTGAGTTAAACATATTCGAGTTCCCTGCGACGTCTCGAAGAGTGTTTTAAAGAGTAAATATTGAATCTTTGAATGAAATTACCTCAATCAAGGTACCAATTATGTCACTAGACCTTTTTAATGTATAAAGATTGAATATTTGTAAAGAACTTCGAGTTTTGAGTTAAAGTTATTTGAGTTCCCTTTGAGGTCACGAAGCGTGTTTTAATGAGTAAAGATTGAATCTTTGAACGAAATTATCTCAATCAATGTACCTATTATGTCAGTAGACCTTTTTAATGTATAAAGATGGAATCTTTGAAAAAAATGAGAGTACTGAGTTTAACTTATTCGAGTTACCTATGAAGTCGCGAAGAGTGTTTTAATGACCAAAGATTGAATCTTCGAATGAAAATTCCTCAATACAGGAACCTATTATGTTACTAGATCTTTTTGATGTATAAAGATTGAATCTTTGAAAGAAAATTAGAGTTTTGAGTTAAACTTATTCGAGTTCCTTTTGACATCCCGAAGAGTGTTTTAATGAATAAAGATTGAATCTTTGAATGAAATTACCTCAATCGAGGTACCTATTAAGTCACTAGAAATTTTTATTGTATAAAGATTGAATCTTTGAAAAGAAATGAGAGTTTTGAGTTAAAGTTATTCGAGTTCCCTTTGACGTCACGAAGAGTGTTTTAATGAGTAAAGATTGAATCTTTGAATGAAATTACCTCAATCAAGGTACCTATTCTACCACTAGGCCTTTGTAATGTATAAAGATTGAATCTTTGAAAGAAAATGAGTGTTTTGAGTTTAACTTATTCGAGTTACCTATGAAATCGCGAAGAGTGTTTTAATGAATGAAGATGGAATCTTTGAATGAAAAATACCACAATAAAGGTACCAATTCTGTTACTAGACCTTTCCAATGTATAAAGATTGAATCTTTGAAAGGAAATGAGATTTTTGAGTTAAACTTATTCGAGTTCCCTGTAACGTCCCGAAGAGTGTCTTAATGAGTAAAGATTGAATCATTGAATGAAATTACCTCAATCAAGGTAGCTATTACATCACTAGACCTTTTTAATTTATAAAGATTGACGTTTTGAAAAGAAATGAGTGTTTCGAGTTAAAGCTATTCAAGTTCCCTTTGACGTCACGAAGAGTGTTTTAATGAGTAAAGATTGAATCTTTGAATGAAATTGCCTCAATCAAGGTACCTATTCTGTCACTAAACATTTTTAGTGTATAAAGATTGAATCTTTGAAAGAACATGAGAGTTTTGAGTTCAACTTATTCGAGTTACCTATGAAGTTGCGAAGAGTGTTTTAATGACTAAAGATTGAATCTTTGAATGAAAATACCTCAATAAAGGTACTTATTTTGTTAGTAGACCTTTTTAATGTATAAAGACTGTATCTTTGAAAGAAATGGAGAGTTTTGAGTTAAACTTATTCACGTTCCCTGTAACGTCCCAAAGAGTGTTTTAATGAGTAAATATTGAATCTTTGAATGTAATTACCTCAATCAAGGTAGTTGTTATGTCACTAGACCTTTTTAATGTACAAAGATTGAATCTTGGAAAGAAAGTGAGAGTTTTGAGTTTAACTTATTCGAGTTACCTATGAAGTCGCGAAGAGTGTTTTAATGAATAAAGATTGAATCTTTGAATGAAAACACCTCAATAAAGGTACCTATTATGTTACTAGACCTTTTTAATGTCTAAAGATTGAATCTTTGGAAGAAAATGATTGTTCTGAGTTGAACTTATTCGATTTACCTATGAAATCGTGAACAGTGTTTTAATGGCTAAATAATGAATCTTTGAATGAAAATACCTTAGTAAAGGTACCTATTATGTTACAAGACCTTTTTAATGTATAAAGATTGAATCTTGGAAAGAAAATGACTGTTTTGAGTTAAACTTATTCGAGTTCCCTATGACATCCCGAAGAGTATTTCAACGAGTAAAGATTGAATCTTTGTTTGAAATTACTTGAATCAAGGGACTTATTTTGTCCCTGGACCTTTTATATATAAAGATTGAATCTTTAAAAAGAAGTGAGCGTTATGAGTTAAACCTATCTGAGTTCCCTATGACGTCCCGAATACTGTTTTAACGCTGAAGGATTGAATCTTTGTATGAAATTACCTCAATAGAGGTACTTATTATGTCACTAGACCTTTTTAATGTATAAAGGTTCAAGCTTTGAAAGAAAATGAGAGTTTTGAGTTAAACATATTCGAGTTCCCTGCGACGTCTCGAAAAGTGTTTTAAAGAGTAAATATTGAATCTTTGAATGAAATTACCTCAATCAAGGTACCTATTATGTCACTAGACCTTTTTAATGTATAAAGATTGAATATTTGTAAAGAACTACGAGTTTTGAGTTAAAGTTATTTGAGTTCCCTTTGAGGTCAAGAAGCGTGTTTTAATGAGTAAAGATTGAATCTTTGAACGAAATTATCTCAATCAATGTACCTATTATGTCAGTAGACCTTTTTAATGAATAAAGATGGAATCTTTGAAAAGAATGAGAGTACTGAGTTTAACTTATTCGAATTACCTATGAAGTCGCGAAGAGTGTTTTAATGACCAAAGATTGAATCTTCGAATGAAAATTCCTCAATACAGGAACCTATTATGTTACTAGATCTTTTTGATGTATAAAGATTGAATCTTTGAAAGAAAATTAGAGTTTTGAGTTAAACTTATTCGAGTTCCTTTTGACATCCCGAAGAGTGTTTTAATGAATAAAGATTGAATCTTTGAATGAAATTACCTCAATCGAGGTACCTATTAAGTCAATAGAAATTTTTATTGTATAAAGATTGAATCTTTGAAAAGAAATGAGAGTTTTGAGCTAAAGTTATTCGAGTTCCCTTTGACGTCATGAAGAGTGTTTTAATGAGTAAAGATTGAATCTTTGAATGAAATTACCTCAATCAAGGTACCTATTCTACCACTAGGCCTTTGTAATGTATTAAGATTGAATCTTTGAAAGAAAATGAGTGTTTTGAGTTTAACTTATTCGAGTTACCTATGAAATCGCGAAGAGTGTTTTAATGAATGAAGATGGAATCTTTGAATGAAAAATACCACAATAAAGGTACCAATTCTGTTACTAGACCTTTCCAATGTATAAAGATTGAATCTTTGAAAGAAAATGAGATTTTTGAGTTAAACTTATTCGAGTTCCCTGTAACGTCCCGAAGAGTGTCTTAATGAGTAAAGATTGAATCATTGATTGAAATTACCTCAATCAAGGTAGCTATTACATCACTAGACCTTTTTAATTTATAAAGATTGACGTTTTGAAAAGAAATGAGTGTTTCAAGTTAAAGTTATTCAAGTTCCTTTTGACGTCACGAAGAGTGTTTTAAGTGTAAAGATTGAATCTTTGAATGAAATTACCTTAATCAAGGTACCTATTCTGTCACTAAACCTTTTTAATGTATAACGATTGAATCTTTGAAAGAACATGAGAGTTTTGAGTTCAACTTATTCGAGTTACCTATGAAGTTGCGAAGAGTGTTTTAATGACTAAAGATTGAATCTTTGAATGAAAATACCTCAATAAAGGTACTTATTTTGTTAGTTGACCTTTTAATGTATAAAGACAGTATCTTTGAAAGAAATGGAGAGTTTTGAGTTAAACTTATTCACGTTCCCTGTAACGTCCCAAAGAGTGTTTTAATGAGTAAATATTGAATCTTTGAATGTAATTACCTCAATCAAGGTAGCTGTTATGTCACTAGACCTTTTTAATGTACAAAGATTGAATCTTGGAAAGAAAGTGAGAGTTTTGGGTTTAACTTATTCGAGTTACCTATGAAGTTGCGAAGAGTGTTTTAATGAGTAAAGATTGAATCTTTGAATGAAAACACCTCAATAAAGGTACCTATTATGTTACTAGACCTTTTTAATGTCTGAAGATTGAATCTTTGGAATAAAATGATAGTTCTGAGTTCAACTTATTCGATTTACCTATGAAGTCGTGAACAGTGTTTTAATGACTAAATAATGAATCTTTGAATGAAAATACTTTAGTAAAGGTACCTATTATGTTACAAGACCTTTTTAATGTATAAAGATTGAATCTTGGAAAGAAAATGACTGTTTTGAGTTAAACTTATTCGAGTTCCCTATGACATCCCGAAGAGTATTTCAACGAGTAAAGATTGAATCTTTGATTGAAATTACTTGAATCAAGGGACTTATTTTGTCCCTGGACCTTTTATATATAAAGATTGAATCTTTAAAAAGAAGTGAGCGTTATGAGTTAAACCTATCCGAGTTCCCTATGACGTCCCGAATAGTGTTTTAACACGTAAGGATTGAATCTTTGTATGAAATTACCTCAATAGAGGTACTTATTATGTCACTAGACCTTTTTAATGTATAAAGGTTCAAGCTTTGAAAGAAAATGAGAGTTTTGAGTTAAACATATTCGAGTTCCCTGCGACGTCTCGAAGAGTGTTTTACAGAGTAAATACTGAATCTTTGAATGAAATTACCTCAATAAAGGTACCTATTATGTCACTAGACCTTTTTAATGTATAAAGATTTAATATTTGTAAAGAACTACGAGTTTTGAGTTAAAATTATTTGAGTTCCCTTTGAGGTCACGAAGCGTGTTTTAATGAGTAAAGATTGAATCTTTGAACGAAATTATCTCAATCAATGTACCTATTATGTCAGTAGACCTTTTTAATGTATAAAGATGGAATCTTTGAAAAAAATGAGAGTACTGAGTTTAACTTATTCGAGTTACCTATGAAGTCGTGAAGAGTGTTTTAATGACCAAAGATTGAATCTTCGAATGAAAATTCCTCAGTACAGGAACCTATTATGTTACTAGATCTTTTTGATGTATAAAGATTGAATCTTTGAAAGAAAATTAGAGGTTTGAGTTAAACTTATTCGAGTTCCTTTTGACATCCCGAAAAGTGTTTTAATGAATAAAGATTGAATCTTTGAATGAAATTACCTCAATCGAGGTACCTATTAAGTTACTAGAAATTTTTATTATATAAAGATTGAATCTTTGAAAAGAAATGAGAGTTTTGAGTTAAAGTTATTCGAGTTCCCTTTGTTGTCACGAAGAGTGTTTTAATGAGTAAAGATTGAATCTTTGAATGAAATTACCTCAATCAAGGTACCTATTCTACCACTAGGCCTTTGTAATGTATAAAGATTAAATCTTTGAAAAAAAATGAGTGTTTTGAGTTTAACTTATTCGAGTTACCTATGAAATCGCGAAGAGTGTTTTAATGAATGAAGATGGAATCTTTGAATGAAAAATACCACAATAAAGGTACCAATTCTGTTACTAGACCTTTCCAATGTATAAAGATTGAATCTTTGAAAGAAAATGAGATTTTTAAGTTAAACTTATTCGAGTTCCCTGTAACGTCCCGAAGAGTGTCTTAATGAGTAAAGATTGAATCATTGAATGAAATTACCTCAATCAAGGTAGCTATTACATCACTAGACCTTTTTAATTTATAAAGATTGACGTTTTGAAAAGAAATGAGTGTTTCGAGTTAAAGCTATTCAAGTTTCCTTTGACGTCACGAAGAGTGTTTTAATGAGTAAAGATTGAATCTTTGAATGAAATTACCTCAATCAAGGTACCTATTCTGTCACTAAACCTTTTTAATGTATAAGGATTGAATCTTTGAAAGAACATGAGAGTTTTGAGTTCAACTTATTCGAGTTACCTATGAAGTTGCGAAGAGTGTTTTAATGACTAAAGATTGAATCTTTGAATGAAAATACCTCAATAAAGGTACTTATTTTGTTAGTAGACCTTTTTAATGTATAAAGACTGTATCTTTGAAAGAAATGGAGAGTTTTGAGTTAAACTTATTCACGTTCCCTGTAACGTCCCAAAGAGTGTTTTAATGAGTAAATATTGAATCTTTGAATGTAATTACCTCAATCAAGGTAGCTGTTATGTCACTAGACCTTTTTAATGTACAAAGATTGAATCTTGGAAAGAAAGTGATAGTTTTGAGTTTAACTTATTCGAGTTACCTATGAAGTCGCGAAGAGTGTTTTAATGAATAAAGATTGAATCTTTGAATGAAAATACCTCAATAAAGGTACCTATTATGTTATTAGACCTTTTTAATGTCTAAAGATTGAATCTTTGGAATAAAATGATAGTTCTGAGTTCAACTTATTCGATTTACCTATGAAGTCGTGAACAGTGTTTTAATGACTAAATAATGAATCTTTGAATGAAAATACCTTAGTAAAGGTACCTATTATGTTACAAGACCTTTTTAATGTATAAAGATTGAATCTTTGAAAGAAAATGACTGTTTTGAGTTAAACTTATTCGAGTTCCCTATGACATCCCGAAGAGTATATTAACGAGTAAAGATTGAATCTTTGATTGAAATTACTTGAATCAAGGGACTTATTTTCTCCCTGGACCTTTTATATATAAAGATTGAATCTTTAAAAAGAAGTGAGCGTTTTGAGTTAAACCTATCCGAGTTCCCTATGACGTCCCGAATAGTGTTTTAACGCGTAAGGATTGAATCTTTGTATGAAATTACCTCAATAGAGATACTTATTATGTCACTAGACCTTTTTAATGTATAAAGGTTCAAGCTTTGAAAGAAAATGAGAGTTTTGAGTTAAACATATTCGAGTTCCCTGCGACGTCTCGAAGAGTGTTTTAAAGAGTAAATATTGAATCTTTGAATGAAATTACCTCAATCAAGGTACCAATTATGTCACTAGACCTTTTTAATGTATAAAGATTGAATATTTGTAAAGAACTTCGAGTTTTGAGTTAAAGTTATTTGAGTTCCCTTTGAGGTCACGAAGCGTGTTTTAATGAGTAAAGATTGAATCTTTGAACGAAATTATCTCAATCAATGTACCTATTATGTCAGTAGACCTTTTTAATGTATAAAGATGGAATCTTTGAAAAAAATGAGAGTACTGAGTTTAACTTATTCGAGTTACCTATGAAGTCGCGAAGAGTGTTTTAATGACCAAAGATTGAATCTTCGAATGAAAATTCCTCAATACAGGAACCTATTATGTTACTAGATCTTTTTGATGTATAAAGATTGAATCTTTGAAAGAAAATTAGAGTTTTGAGTTAAACTTATTCGAGTTCCTTTTGACATCCCGAAGAGTGTTTTAATGAATAAAGATTGAATCTTTGAATGAAATTACCTCAATCGAGGTACCTATTAAGTCACTAGAAATTTTTATTGTATAAAGATTGAATCTTTGAAAAGAAATGAGAGTTTTGAGTTAAAGTTATTCGAGTTCCCTTTGACGTCACGAAGAGTGTTTTAATGAGTAAAGATTGAATCTTTGAATGAAATTACCTCAATCAAGGTACCTATTCTACCACTAGGCCTTTGTAATGTATAAAGATTGAATCTTTGAAAGAAAATGAGTGTTTTGAGTTTAACTTATTCGAGTTACCTATGAAATCGCGAAGAGTGTTTTAATGAATGAAGATGGAATCTTTGAATGAAAAATACCACAATAAAGGTACCAATTCTGTTACTAGACCTTTCCAATGTATAAAGATTGAATCTTTGAAAGGAAATGAGATTTTTGAGTTAAACTTATTCGAGTTCCCTGTAACGTCCCGAAGAGTGTCTTAATGAGTAAAGATTGAATCATTGAATGAAATTACCTCAATCAAGGTAGCTATTACATCACTAGACCTTTTTAATTTATAAAGATTGACGTTTTGAAAAGAAATGAGTGTTTCGAGTTAAAGCTATTCAAGTTCCCTTTGACGTCACGAAGAGTGTTTTAATGAGTAAAGATTGAATCTTTGAATGAAATTGCCTCAATCAAGGTACCTATTCTGTCACTAAACATTTTTAGTGTATAAAGATTGAATCTTTGAAAGAACATGAGAGTTTTGAGTTCAACTTATTCGAGTTACCTATGAAGTTGCGAAGAGTGTTTTAATGACTAAAGATTGAATCTTTGAATGAAAATACCTCAATAAAGGTACTTATTTTGTTAGTAGACCTTTTTAATGTATAAAGACTGTATCTTTGAAAGAAATGGAGAGTTTTGAGTTAAACTTATTCACGTTCCCTGTAACGTCCCAAAGAGTGTTTTAATGAGTAAATATTGAATCTTTGAATGTAATTACCTCAATCAAGGTAGTTGTTATGTCACTAGACCTTTTTAATGTACAAAGATTGAATCTTGGAAAGAAAGTGAGAGTTTTGAGTTTAACTTATTCGAGTTACCTATGAAGTCGCGAAGAGTGTTTTAATGAATAAAGATTGAATCTTTGAATGAAAACACCTCAATAAAGGTACCTATTATGTTACTAGACCTTTTTAATGTCTAAAGATTGAATCTTTGGAAGAAAATGATTGTTCTGAGTTGAACTTATTCGATTTACCTATGAAATCGTGAACAGTGTTTTAATGGCTAAATAATGAATCTTTGAATGAAAATACCTTAGTAAAGGTACCTATTATGTTACAAGACCTTTTTAATGTATAAAGATTGAATCTTGGAAAGAAAATGACTGTTTTGAGTTAAACTTATTCGAGTTCCCTATGACATCCCGAAGAGTATTTCAACGAGTAAAGATTGAATCTTTGTTTGAAATTACTTGAATCAAGGGACTTATTTTGTCCCTGGACCTTTTATATATAAAGATTGAATCTTTAAAAAGAAGTGAGCGTTATGAGTTAAACCTATCTGAGTTCCCTATGACGTCCCGAATACTGTTTTAACGCTGAAGGATTGAATCTTTGTATGAAATTACCTCAATAGAGGTACTTATTATGTCACTAGACCTTTTTAATGTATAAAGGTTCAAGCTTTGAAAGAAAATGAGAGTTTTGAGTTAAACATATTCGAGTTCCCTGCGACGTCTCGAAAAGTGTTTTAAAGAGTAAATATTGAATCTTTGAATGAAATTACCTCAATCAAGGTACCTATTATGTCACTAGACCTTTTTAATGTATAAAGATTGAATATTTGTAAAGAACTACGAGTTTTGAGTTAAAGTTATTTGAGTTCCCTTTGAGGTCAAGAAGCGTGTTTTAATGAGTAAAGATTGAATCTTTGAACGAAATTATCTCAATCAATGTACCTATTATGTCAGTAGACCTTTTTAATGAATAAAGATGGAATCTTTGAAAAGAATGAGAGTACTGAGTTTAACTTATTCGAATTACCTATGAAGTCGCGAAGAGTGTTTTAATGACCAAAGATTGAATCTTCGAATGAAAATTCCTCAATACAGGAACCTATTATGTTACTAGATCTTTTTGATGTATAAAGATTGAATCTTTGAAAGAAAATTAGAGTTTTGAGTTAAACTTATTCGAGTTCCTTTTGACATCCCGAAGAGTGTTTTAATGAATAAAGATTGAATCTTTGAATGAAATTACCTCAATCGAGGTACCTATTAAGTCAGTAGAAATTTTTATTGTATAAAGATTGAATCTTTGAAAAGAAATGAGAGTTTTGAGTTAAAGTTATTCGAGTTCCCTTTGACGTCATGAAGAGTGTTTTAATGAGTAAAGATTGAATCTTTGAATGAAATTACCTCAATCAAGGTACCTATTCTACCACTAGGCCTTTGTAATGTATAAAGATTGAATCTTTGAAAGAAAATGAGTGTTTTGAGTTTAACTTATTCGAGTTACCTATGAAATCGCGAAGAGTGTTTTAATTAATGAAGATGGAATCTTTGAATGAAAAATACCACAATAAAGGTACCAATTCTGTTACTAGACCTTTCCAATGTATAAAGATTGAATCTTTGAAAGAAAATGAGATTTTTGAGTTAAACTTATTCGAGTTCCCTGTAACGTCCCGAAGAGTGTCTTAATGAGTAAAGATTGAATCATTGAATGAAATTACCTCAATCAATGTTGCTATTACATCACTAGACCTTTTTAATTTATAAAGATTGACGTTTTGAAAAGAAATGAGTGTTTCGAGTTAAAGCTATTCAAGTCCCCTTTGACGTCATGAAGAGTGTTTTAATGAGTAAAGATTGAATCTTTGAATGAAATTACCTCAATCAAGGTACCTATTCTGTCACTAAACCTTTTTAATGTATAAAGATTGAATCTTTGAAAGAACATGAGAGTTTTGAGTTCAACTTATTCGAGTTACCTATGAAGTTGCGAAGAGTGTTTTAATGACTAAAGATTGAATCTTTGAATGAAAATACCTCCATAAAGGTACTTATTTTGTTAGTAGACCTTTTTAATGTATAAAGACTGTATCTTTGAAAGAAATGGAGAGTTTTGAGTTAAACTTATTCACGTTCCCTGTAACGTCCCAAAGAGTGTTTTAATGAGTAAATATTGAATCTTTGAATGTAATTACCTCAATCAAGGTAGCTGTTATGTCACTAGACCTTTTTAATGTATAAAGATTGAATCTTGGAAAGAAAGTGAGAGTTTTGAGCTTAACTTATTCGAGTTACCTATGAAGTCGCGAAGAGTGTTTTAATGAATAAAGATTGAATCTTTGAATGAAAACACCTCAATAAAGGTACCTATTACGTTACTAGACCTTTTTAATGTCTAAAGATTGAATCTTTGGAATAAAATGATAGTTCTGTGTTCAACTTATTCGATTTACCTATGAAGTCGTGAACAGTGTTTTAATGACTAAATAACGAATCTTTGAATGAAAATACCTTAGTAAAGGTACCTATTATGTTACAAGACCTTTTTAATGTATAAAGATTGAATCTTGGAAAGAAAATGACTGTTTTGAGTTAAACTTATTCGAGTTCCCTATGACATCCCGAAGAGTATTTCAACGAGTAAAGATTGAATCTTTGATTGAAATTACTTGAATCAAGGGACTTATTTTGTCCCTGGACCTTTTATATATAAAGATTGAATCTTTAAAAAGAAGTGAGCGTTATGAGTTAAACCTATCCGAGTTCCCTATGACGTCCCGAATAGTGTTTTCACGCGTAAGGATTTAATCTTTGTATGAAATTACCTCAATAGAGGTACTTATTATGTCACTAGACCTTTTTAATGTATAAAGGTTTAAGCTTTAAAAGAAAATGAGAGTTTTGAGTTAAACATATTCGAGTTCCCTGCGACGTCTCGAAGAGTGTTTTAAAGAGTAAATATTGAATCTTTGAATGAAATTACCTCAATCAAGGTACCTATTATGTCACTAGACCTTTTTAATGTATAAAGATTGAATATTTGTAAAGAACTACGAGTTTTGAGTTAAAGTTATTTGAGTTCCCTTTGACGTCACGAAGCGTGTTTTAATGAGTAAAGATTGAATCTTTGAATGAAATTATCTCAATCAATGTACCTATTATGTCAGAAGACATTTTTAATGTATAAAGATTGAATCTTTGAAAAAAATGAGAGTATTGAGTTTAACTTATTCGAGTTACCTATGATGTCGCGAAGAGTGTTTTAATGACTAAAGATTGAATCTTCGAATGAAAATTCCTCAATACAGGAACCTATTATGTTACTAGATCTTTTTGATGTATAAAGATTGAATCTTTGAAAGAAAATTAGAGTTTTGAGTTAAACTTATTCGAGTTCCTTTTGACATCCCGAAGAGTGTTTTAATGAATAAAGATTGAATCTTTAAATGAAATTACCTCAATCGAGGTACCTATTAAGTCACTAGAAATTTTTATTGTATAAAGATTGAATCTTTGAAAAGAAATGAGAGTTTTGAGTTAAAGTTATTCGAGTTCCCTTTGACGTCACGAAGAGTGTTTTAATGAGTAAAGATTAAATCTTTGAATGAAATTACCTCAATCAAGGTACCTATTCTACCACTAGGCCTTTGTAATGTATAAAGACTGAATCTTTGAAAGAAAATGAGTGTTCTGAGTTTAACTTATTCGAGTTACCTATGAAATCGCGAAGAGTGTTTTAATGAATGAAGATGGAATCTTTGAATGAAAAATACCACAATAAAGGTACCAATTCTGTTACTAGACCTTTCCAATGTATAAAGAGTGAATCTTTGAA
This sequence comes from Cornus florida, assembly GCF_030987335.1. Taxonomy (NCBI): domain Eukaryota; kingdom Viridiplantae; phylum Streptophyta; class Magnoliopsida; order Cornales; family Cornaceae; genus Cornus; species Cornus florida. The sequence continues at coordinate 48,249 of NW_026775612.1, read as the reverse complement.
AGAAAATGAGATTTTTGAGTTAAACTTATTCGAGTTCCCTGTAACGTCCCGAAGAGTGTCTTAATGAGTAAAGATTGAATCTTTGAATGAAAATACGTCAATAAAGGTACTTATTTTGTTAGTAGACCTTTTTAATGTATAAAGACTGTATCTTTGAAAGAAATGGAGAGTTTTGAGTTAAACTTATTCACGTTCCCTGTAATGTCCCAAAGAGTGTTTTAATGAGTAAATATTGAATCTTTGAATGTAATTACCTCAATCAAGGTAGCTGTTATGTCACTAGACCTTTTTAATGTACAAAGATTGAATCTTGGAAAGAAAGTGAGAGTTTTGAGTTTAACTTATTCGAGTTACCTATGAAGTCGCGAAGAGTGTTTTAATGAATAAAGATTGAATCTTTGAATGAAAACACCTCAATAAAGGTACCTATTATGTTACTAGACCTTTTTAATGTCTAAAGATTGAATCTTTGGAATAAAATGATAGTTCTGAGTTCAACTTATTCGATTTACCTTTGAAGTCGTGAACAGTGTTTTAATGACTAAATAATGAATCTTCAAATGAAAATACCTTAGTAAAGGTACCTATTATGTTACAAGACCTTTTTAATGTATAAAGATTGAATCTTGGAAAGAAAATGACTGTTTTGAGTTAAACTTATTCGAGTTCCCTATGACATCCCGAAGAGTATTTCAACGAGTAAAGATTGAATCTTTGATTGAAATTACTTGAATCAAGGGACTTATTTAGTCCCTGGACCTTTTATATATAAAGATTGAATCTTTAAAAAGAAGTGAGCGTTATGAGTTAAACCTATCCGAGTTCCCTATGACGTCCCGAATAGTGTTTTAACGCGTAAGGATTGAATCTTTGTATGAAATTACCTCAATAGAGGTACTTATTATGTCACTAGACCTTTTTAATGTATAAAGGTTCAAGCTTTGAAAGAAAATGACAGTTTTGAGTTAAACATATTCGAGTTCCCTGCGACGTCTCGAAGAGTGTTTTAAAGAGTAAATATTGAATCTTTGAATGAAATTACCTCAATCAAGGTACCTATTATGTCACTAGACCTTTTTAATGTATAAAGATTGAATATTTGTAAAGAACTACGAGTTTTGAGTTAAAGTTATTTGAGTTCCCTTTGAGGTCACGAAGCGTGTTTTAATGAGTAAAGATTGAATCTTTGAACGAAATTATCTCAATCAATGTACCTATTATGTCAGTAGACCTTTTTAATGTATAAAGATGGAATCTTTGAAAAAAATGAGAGTATTGAGTTTAACTTATTCGAGTTACCTATGAAGTCGCGAAGAGTGTTTTAATGACCAAAGATTGAATCTTCGAATGAAAATTCCTCAATACAGGGACCTATTATGTTACTAGATCTTTTTGATGTATAAAGATTGAATCTTTGAAAGAAAATTAGAGTTTTGAGTTAAACTTATTCGAGTTCCTTTTGACATCCCGAAGAGTGTTTTAATGAATAAAGATTGAATCTTTAAATGAAATTACCTCAATCGAGGTACCTATTAAGTCACTAGAAATTTTTATTGTATAAAGATTGAATCTTTGAAAAGAAATGAGAGTTTTGAGTTAAAGTTATTCGAGTTCCCTTTGACGTCACGAAGAGTGTTTTAATGAGTAAAGATTAAATCTTTGAATGAAATTACCTCAATCAAGGTACCTATTCTACCACTAGGCCTTTGTAATGTATAAAGACTGAATCTTTGAAAGAAAATGAGTGTTTTGAGTTTAACTTATTCGAGTTACCTATGAAATCGCGAAGAGTGTTTTAATGAATGAAGATGGAATCTTTGAATGAAAAATACCACAATAAAGGTACCAATTCTGTTACTAGACCTTTCCAATGTATAAAGAGTGAATCTTTGAAAGAAAATGAGATTTTTGAGTTAAACTTATTCGAGTTCCCTGTAACGTCCCGAAGAGTGTCTTAATGAGTAAAGATTGAATCTTTGAATGAAAATACGTCAATAAAGGTACTTATTTTGTTAGTAGACCTTTTTAATGTATAAAGACTGTATCTTTGAAAGAAATGGAGAGTTTTGAGTTAAACTTATTCACGTTCCCTGTAATGTCCCAAAGAGTGTTTTAATGAGTAAATATTGAATCTTTGAATGTAATTACCTCAATCAAGGTAGCTGTTATGTCACTAGACCTTTTTAATGTACAAAGATTGAATCTTGGAAAGAAAGTGAGAGTTTTGAGTTTAACTTATTCGAGTTACCTATGAAGTCGCGAAGAGTGTTTTAATGAATAAAGATTGAATCTTTGAATGAAAACACCTCAATAAAGGTACCTATTATGTTACTAGACCTTTTTAATGTCTAAAGATTGAATCTTTGGAATAAAATGATAGTTCTGAGTTCAACTTATTCGATTTACCTTTGAAGTCGTGAACAGTGTTTTAATGACTAAATAATGAATCTTCAAATGAAAATACCTTAGTAAAGGTACCTATTATGTTACAAGACCTTTTTAATGTATAAAGATTGAATCTTGGAAAGAAAATGACTGTTTTGAGTTAAACTTATTCGAGTTCCCTATGACATCCCGAAGAGTATTTCATCGAGTAAAGACTGAATCTTTGATTGAAATTACTTGAATCAAGGGACTTATTTAGTCCCTGGACCTTTTATATATAAAGATTGAATCTTTAAAAAGAAGTGAGCGTTATGAGTTAAACCTATCCGAGTTCCCTATGACGTCCCGAATAGTGTTTTAACGCGTAAGGATTGAATCTTTGTATGAAATTACCTCAATAGAGGTACTTATTATGTCACTAGACCTTTTTAATGTATAAAGGTTCAAGCTTTGAAAGAAAATGACAGTTTTGAGTTAAACATATTCGAGTTCCCTGCGACGTCTCGAAGAGTGTTTTAAAGAGTAAATATTGAATCTTTGAATGAAATTACCTCAATCAAGGTACCTATTATGTCACTAGACCTTTTTAATGTATAAAGATTGAATCTTTGAAAGAAAATTAGAGTTTTGAGTTAAACTTATTCGAGTTTCTTTTGACATCCCGAAGTGTGTTTTAATGAATAAGGATTGAATCTTTGAATGAAATTACCTCAATCGAGGTACCTATTAAGTCACTAGAAATTTTTATTGTACAAAGATTGAATCTTTGAAAAGAAATGAGAGTTTTGAGTTAAAGTTATTCGAGTTCCCTTTGACGTCACGAAGAGTGTTTTAATGAGTAAAGATTGAATCTTTGAATGAAATTACCTCAATCAAGGTACCTATTCTACCACTAGGCCTTTGTAATGTATAAAGATTGAATCTTTGAAAGAAAATGAGTGTTTTGAGTTTAACTTATTCGAGTTACCTATGAAATCGCGAAGAGTGTTTTAATGAATGAAGATGGAATCTTTGAATGAAAAATACCACAATAAAGGTACCAATTCTGTTACTAGACCTTTCCAATGTATAAAGATTGAATCTTTGAAAGAAAATGAGATTTTTGAGTTAAACTTATTCGAGTTCCCTGTAACGTCCCGAAGAGTGTCTTAATGAGTAAAGATTGAATCATTGAATGAAATTACCTCAATCAAGGTAGCTATTACATCACTAGACCTTTTTAATTTATAAAGATTGACGTTTTGAAAAGAAATGAGTGTTTCGAGTTAAAGTTATTCAAGTTCCCTTTGACGTCACGAAGAGTGTTTTAATGAGTAAAGATTGAATCTTTGAATGAAATTACCTCAATCAAGGTACCTATTCTGTCACTAAACCTTTTTAATGTATAAAGATTGAATCTTTGAAAGAACATGAGAGTTTTGAGTTCAACTTTTTCGAGTTACCTATGAAGTTGCGAAGAGTGTTTTAATGACTAAAGATTGAATCTTTGAATGAAAATACCTCAATAAAGGTACTTATTTTGTTAGTAGACCTTTTTAATGTATAAAGACTGTATCCTTGAAAGAAATGGAGAGTTTTGAGTTAAACTTATTCACGTTCCCTGTAACGTCCCAAAGAGTGTTTTAATGAGTAAATGTTGAATCTTTGAATGTAATTACCTCAATCAAGGTAGCTGTTATGTCACTAGACCTTTTTAATGTACAAAGATTGAATCTTGGAAAGAAAGTGAGAGTTTTGAGTTTAACTTATTTGAGTTACCTATGAAGTCGCGAAAAGTGTTTTAATGAATAAAGATTGAATCTTTGAATGAAAACACCTCAATAAAGTACCTATTATGTTACTGGACCTTTTTAATGTCTAAAGATTGAATCTTTGGAATAAAATGATAGTTCTGAGTTCAACTTATTCGATTTACCTATGAAGTCGTGAACAGTGTTTTAATGACTAAATAATGAATCTTCGAATGAAAATACCTTAGTAAAGGTACCTATTATGTTACAAGACCTTTTTAATGTATAAAGATTGAATCATGGAAAGAAAATGACTATTTTGAGTTAAACTTATTCGAGTTCCCTATGACATCCCGAAGAGTATTTCAACGAGTAAAGATTGAATCTTTGATTGAAATTACTTGAATCAAGGGACTCATTTTGTCCCTGGACCTTTTATATATAAAGATTGAATCTTTAAAAAGAAGTGAGCGTTATGAGTTAAACCTATCCGAGTTCCCTATAACGTCCCGAATAGTGTTTTAACGCGTAAGGATTGAATCTTTGTATGAAATTACCTCAATAGAGGTACTTATTATGTCACTAGACCTTTTTAATGTATAAAGGTTCAAGCTTTAAAAGAAAATGAGAGTTTTGAGTTAAACATATTCGAGTTCCCTGCGACGTCTCGAAGTGTGTTTTAAAGAGTAAATATTGAATCTTTGAATGAAATTACCTCAATCAAGTTACCTATTATGTCACTAGACCTTTTTAATGTATAAAGATTGAATATTTGTAAAGAACTACGAGTTTTGAGTTAAAGTTATTTGAGTTCACTTTGACGTCACGAAGCGTGTTTTAATGAGTAAAGATTGAATCTTTGAACGAAATTATCTCAATCAATGTACCTATTATGTCAGTAGACCTTTTTAATGTATAAAGATGGAATCTTTGAAAAAAATGAGAGTATTGAGTTTAACTTATTCGAGTTACCCATGAAGTCGCGAAGAGTGTTTTAATGACCAAAGATTGAATCTTCAAATGAAAATTCCTCAATACAGGAACCTATTATGTTACTAGATCTTTTTGATGTATAAAGATTGAATATTTGAAAGAAAATTAGAGTTTTGAGTTAAACTTATTCGAGTTCCTTTTGACATCCCGAAGAGTGTTTTAATGAATAAGGATTGAATCTTTGAATGAAATTACCTCAATCGAGGTACCTATTAAGTCACTAGAAATTTTTATTGTATAAAGATTGAATCTTTGAAAAGAAATGAGAGTTTTGAGTTAAAGTTATTCGAGTTCCCTTTGACGTCACGAAGAGTGTTTTAATGAGTAAAGATTGAATCTTTGAATGAAATTACCTCAATCAAGGTACCTATTCTACCACTAGGCCTTAGTAATGTATAAAGATTGAATCTTTGAAAGAAAATGAGTGTTTTGAGTTTAACTTATTCGAGTTACCTATGAAATCGCGAAGAGTGTTTTAATGAATGAAGATGGAATCTTTGAATGAAAAATACCACAATAAAGGTACCAATTCTGTTACTATACCTTTCCAATGTATAAAGATTGAATCTTTGAAAGAAAATGAGATTTTTGAATTAAACTTATTCGAGTTTCCTGTAACGTCCCGAAGAGTGTCTTAATGAGTAAAGATTGAATCATTGAATTAAATTACCTCAATCAAGGTAGCTATTACATCACTAGACCTTTTTAATTTATAAAGATTGACGTTTTGAAAAGAAATGAGTGTTTCGAGTTAAAGTTATTCAAGTTCCCTTTGACGTCACGAAGAGTGTTTTAATGAGTAAAGATTGAACCTTTGAATGAAATTTCCTCAATCAAGGTACCTATTCTGTCACTAAACCTTTTTAATGTATAAAGATTGAATCTTTGAAAGAACATGAGAGTTTTGAGTTCAACTTATTCGAGTTACCTATGAAGTTGCGAAGAGTGTTTTAATGACTAAAGATTGAATCTTTGAATGAAAATACCTCAATAAAGGTACTTATTTTGTTAGTAGACCTTTTTAAAGTATAAAGACTGTATCCTTGAAAGAAATGGAGAGTTTTGAGTTAAACTTATTCACGTTCCCTGTAACGTCCCAAAGAGTATTTTAATGAGTAAATATTGAATCTTTGAATGTAATTACCTCAATCAAGGTAGCTGTTATGTCACTAGACCTTTTTAATGTACGAAGATTGAATCTTGGAAAGAAAGTGAGAGTTTTAAGTTTAACTTATCCGAGTTACCTATGAAGTCGCGAAGAGTGTTTTAATGAATAAAGATTGAATCTTTGAATGAAAACACCTCAATAAAGGTACCTATTATGTTACTAGACCTTTTTAATGTCTAAAGATTGAATCTTTGGAATAAAATGGTAGTTCTGAGTTCAACTTATTCGATTTACCTATGAAGTCGTGAACAGTGTTTTAATGACTAAATAATGAATCTTCGAATGAAAATACCTTAGTAAAGGTACCTATTATGTTACAAGACCATTTTAATGTATAAAGATTGAATCTTGGAAAGAAAATGACTGTTTTGAGTTAAACTTATTCGAGTTCCCTATGACATCCCGAAGAGTATTTCAACGAGTAAAGATTGGATCTTTGATTGAAATTACTTGAATCAAGGAACTTATTTTGTCCCTGGACCTTTTATATATAAAGATTGAATCTTTAAAAAGAAGTGAGCGTTATGAGTTAAACCTATCCGAGTTCCCTATGACGTCCCGAATAGTGTTTTAACGCGTAAGGATTGAATCTTTATATGAAATTACCTCAATAGAGGTACTTATTATGTCACTAGACCTTTTTAATGTATAAAGGTTCAAGCTTTGAAAGAAAATGAGAGTTTTGAGTTAAACATATTCGAGTTCCCTGCGACGTCTCGAAGAGTGTTTTAAAGAGTAAATATTGAATCTTTTAATGAAATTACCTCAATCAAGGTACCTATTATGTCACTAGACCTTTTTAATGTATAAAGATTGAATATTTGTAAATAACTACGAGTTTTGAGTTAAAGTTATTTGAGTTCCCTTTGACGTCACGAAGCGTGTTTTAATGAGTAAAGATTGAATCTTTGAACGAAATTATCTCAATCAATGTACCTTTTATGTCAGTAGACATTTTTAATGTATAAAGATGGAATCTTTGAAAAAAATGAGAGTATTGAGTTTAACTTATTCGAGTTACCTATGAAGTCGCGAAGAGTGTTTTAATGACCAAAGATTGAATCTTCGAATGAAAATTCCTCAATACAGGAACCTATTATGTTACTAGATCTTTTTGATGTATAAAGATTGAATCTTTGAAAGAAAATTAGAGTTTTGAGTTAAACTTATTCGAGTTCCTTTTGACATCCCGAAGAGTGTTTTAATGAATAAAGATTGAATCTTTGAATGAAATTACCTCAATCGAGGTACCTATTAAGTCACTAGAAATTTTTATTGTATAAAGATTGAATCTTTGAAAAGAAATGAGAGTTTTGAGTTAAAGTTATTCGAGTTCCCTTTGACGTCACGAAGAGTGTTTTAATGAGTAAAGATTGAATCTTTGAATGAAATTACCTCAATCAAGGTACCTATTCTACCACTAGGCCTTTGTAATGTATAAATATTGAATCTTTGAAAGAAAATGAGTGTTTTGAGTTTAACTTATTCGAGTGACCTATGAAATCGCGAAGAGTGTTTTAATGAATGAAGATGGAATCTTTGAATGAAAAATACCACAATAAAGGTACCAATTCTGTTACTAGACCTTTCCAATGTATAAAGATTGAATCTTTGAAAGAAAATGAGATTTTTGAGTTAAACTTATTCGAGTTCCCTGTAACGTCCCGAAGAGTGTCTTAATGAGTAAAGATAGAATCATTGAATGAAATTACCTCAATCAAGGTAGCTATGACATCACTAGACCTTTTTAATTTATAAAGATTGACGTTTTGAAAAGAAATGAGTGTTTCGAGTTAAAGTTATTCAAGTTCCCTTTGACGTCACGAAGAGTGTTTTAATGAGTAAAGATTGAATCTTTGAATGAAATTACCTCAATCAAGGTACCTATTCTGTCACTAAACCTTTTTAATGTATAAAGATTGAATCTTTGAATGAACATGAGAGTTTTGAGTTCAACTTGTTCGAGTTACCTATGAAGTTGCGAAGAGTGTTTTAATGACTAAAGATTGAATCTTTGAATGAAAATACCTCAATAAAGGTACTTATTTTGTTAGTAGACCTTTTTAATGTATAAAGACTGTATCCTTGAAAGAAATGGAGAGTTTTGAGTTAAACTTATTCACGTTCCCTGTAACGTCCCAAAGAGTGTTTTAATGAGTAAATATTGAATCTTTGAATGTAATTCCCTCAATCAAGGTAGCTGTTATGTCACTAGACCTTTTTAATGTACAAAGATTGAATCTTGGAAAGAAAGTGAGAGTTTTGAGTTTAATTTATTCGAGTTACCTATGAAGTCGCGAAGAGTGTTTTAATGAATAAAGATTGAATCTTTGAATGAAAACACCTCAATAAAGGTACCTATTATGTTACTAGACCTTTTTAATGTCTAAAGATTGAATCTTTGGAATAAAATGATAGTTCTGAGTTCAACTTATTCGATTTACCTATGAAGTCGTGAACAGTGTTTTAATGACTAAATAATGAATCTTTGAATGAAAATACCTTAGTAAAGGTACCTATTTTGTTACAAGACCTTTTTAATGTATAAAGATTGAATCTTGGAAAGAAAATGACTGTTTTGAGTTAAACTTATTCGAGTTCCCTATGACATCCCGAAGAGTATTTCAACGAGTAAAGATTGAATCTTTGATTGAAATTACTTGAATCAAGGGACTTATTTTGTCCCTGGACCTTTTATATATAAAGATTGAATCTTTAAAAAGAAGTGAGCGTTATGAGTTAAACCTATCCGAGTTCCCTATGACGTCCCGAATAGTGTTTTAACGCGTAAGGATTGAATCTTTGTATGAAATTACCTCAATAGAGGTACTTATTATGTCACTAGACCTTTTTAATGTATAAAGGTTCAAGCTTTGAAAGAAAATGAGAGTTTTGAGTTAAACATATTTGAGTTCCCTGCGACGTCTCGAAGAGTGTTTTAAAGAGTAAATATTGAATCTTTGAATGAAATTACCTCAATCAAGGTACCTATTATGTCACTAGACCTTTTTAATGTATAAAGATTGAATATTTGTAAAGAACTACGAGTTTTGAGTTAAAGTTATTAGAGGTCCCTTTGAGGTCACGAAGCGTGTTTTATTGAGTAAAGATTGAATCTTTGAACGAAATTATCTCAATCAATGTACCTATTATGTCAGTAGACCTTTTAAATGTATAAAGATGGAATCTTTGAAAAAAATGAGAGTATTGAGTTTAACTTATTCGAGTTACCTATGAAGTCGCGAAGAGTGTTTTAATGACCAAAGATTGAATCTTCGAATGAAAATTCCTCAATACAGGGACCTATTATGTTACTAGATCTTTTTGATGTATAAAGATTGAATCTTTGAAAGAAAATTAGAGTTTTGAGTTAAACTTATTCGAGTTCCTTTTGACATCCCGAAGAGTGTTTTAATGAATAAAGATTGAATCTTTAAATGAAATTACCTCAATCGAGGTACCTATTAAGTCACTAGAAATTTTTATTGTATAAAGATTGAATCTTTGAAAAGAAATGAGAGTTTTGAGTTAAAGTTATTCGAGTTCCCTTTGACGTCACGAAGAGTGTTTTAATGAGTAAATATTGAATCTTTGAATGAAATTACCTCAATCAAGGTACCTATTCTACCACTAGGCCTTTGTAATGTATAAAGACTGAATCTTTGAAAGAAAATGAGTGTTTTGAGTTTAACTTATTCGAGTTACCTATGAAATCGCGAAGAGTGTTTTAATGAATGAAGATGGAATCTTTGAATGAAAAATACCACAATAAAGGTACCAATTCTGTTACTAGACCTTTCCAATGTATAAATAGTGAATCTTTGAAAGAAAATGAGATTTTTGAGTTAAACTTATTCGAGTTCCCTGTAACGTCCCGAAGAGTGTCTTAATGAGTAAAGATTGAATCTTTGAATGAAAATACGTCAATAAAGGTACTTATTTTGTTAGTAGACCTTTTTAATGTATAAAGACTGTATCTTTGAAAGAAATGGAGAGTTTTGAGTTAAACTTATTCACGTTCCCTGTAATGTCCCAAAGAGTGTTTTAATGAGTAAATATTGAATCTTTGAATGTAATTACCTCAATCAAGGTAGCTGTTATGTCACTAGACCTTTTTAATGTACAAAGATTGAATCTTGGAAAGAAAGTGAGAGTTTTGAGTTTAACTTATTCGAGTTACCTATGAAGTCGCGAAGAGTGTTTTAATAAATAAAGATTGAATCTTTGAATGAAAACACCTCAATAAAGGTACCTATTATGTTACTAGACCTTTTTAATGTCTAAAGATTGAATCTTTGGAATAAAATGATAGTTCTGAGTTCAACTTATTCGATTTACCTTTGAAGTCGTGAACAGTGTTTTAATGACTAAATAATGAATCTTCAAATGAAAATACCTTAGTAAAGGTACCTATTATGTTACAAGACCTTTTTAATGTATAAAGATTGAATCTTGGAAAGAAAATGACTGTTTTGAGTTAAACTTATTCGAGTTCCCTATGACATCCCGAAGAGTATTTCAACGAGTAAAGATTGAATCTTTGATTGAAATTACTTGAATCAAGGGACTTATTTAGTCCCTGGACCTTTTATATATAAAGATTGAATCTTTAAAAAGAAGTGAGCGTTATGAGTTAAACCTATCCGAGTTCCCTATGACGTCCCGAATAGTGTTTTAACGCGTAAGGATTGAATCTTTGTATGAAATTACCTCAATAGAGGTACTTATTATGTCACTAGACCTTTTTAATGTATAAAGGTTCAAGCTTTGAAAGAAAATGACAGTTTTGAGTTAAACATATTCGAGTTCCCTGCGACGTCTCGAAGAGTGTTTTAAAGAGTAAATATTGAATCTTTGAATGAAATTACCTCAATCAAGGTACCAATTATGTCACTAGACCTTTTTAATGTATAAAGATTGAATATTTGTAAAGAACTTCGAGTTTTGAGTTAAAGTTATTTGAGTTCCCTTTGAGGTCACGAAGCGTGTTTTAATGAGTAAAGATTGAATCTTTGAACGAAATTATCTCAATCAATGTACCTATTATGTCAGTAGACCTTTTTAATGTATAAAGACGGAATCTTTGAAAAAAATGAGAGTATTGAGTTTAACTTATTCGAGTTACCTATGAAGTCGCGAAGAGTGTTTTAATGACCAAAGATTGAATCTTCAAACGAAAATTCCTCAATACAGGAACCTATTACGTTACTAGATCTTTTTGATGTATAAAGATTGAATCTTTGAAAGAAAATTAGAGTTTTGAGTTAAACTTATTCGAGTTTCTTTTGACATCCCGAAGTGTGTTTTAATGAATAAGGATTGAATCTTTGAATGAAATTACCTCAATCAAGGTACCTATTCTACCACTAGGCCTTTGTAATGTATAAAGATTGAATCTTTGAAAGAAAATGAGTGTTTTGAGTTTAACTTATTCGAGTTACCTATGAAATCGCGAAGAGTGTTTTAATGAATGAAGATGGAATCTTTGAATGAAAAATACCACAATAAAGGTACCAATTCTGTTACTAGACCTTTCCAATGTATAAAGAGTGATTCTTTGAAAGAAAATTAGATTTTTGAGTTAAACTTATTCGAGTTCCCTGTAACGTCCCGAAGAGTGTCTTAATGAGTAAAGATTGAATCTTTGAATGAAAATACCTCAATAAAGATACTTATTTTGTTAGTAGACCTTTTTAATGTATAAAGACTGTATCTTTGAAAGAAATGGAGAGTTTTGAGTTAAACTTATTCACGTTCCTTGTAACGTCCCAAAGAGTGTTTTAATGAGTAAATATTGAATCTTTGAATGTAATTAACTCAATCAAGGTAGCTGTTATGTCACTAGACCTTTTTAATGTACAAAGATTGAATCTTGGAAAGAAAGTGAGAGTTTTGAGTTTAACTTATTCGAGTTACCTAAGAAGTCGCGAAGAGTGTTTTAATGAATAAAGATTGAATCTTTGAATGAAACACCTCAATAAAGGTACCTATTTTGTTACTAGACCTTTTTAATGTCTAAAGATTGAATCTTTGGAATAAAATGATAGTTCTGAGTTCAACTTATTCGATTTACCTATGAAGTCGTGAACAGTGTTTTAATGACTAAATAATGAATCTTCGAATGAAAATACCTTAGTAAAGGTACCTATTATGTTACAAGACCTTTTTAATGTATAAAGATTGAATCTTGGAAAGAAAATGATTGTTTTGAGTTAAACTTATTCGAGTTCCCTATGACATCCCGAAGAGTATTTCAACGAGTAAAGATTGAATCTTTGATTGAAATTACTTGAATCAAGGGACTTATTTTGTCCCTGGACCTTTTATATATAAAGATTGAATCTTTAAAAAGAAGTGAGCGTTATGAGTTAAACCTACTCGAGTTCCCTATGACGTCCCGAATAGTGTTTTAACGCGTAAGGATTGAATCTTTGTATGAAATTACCTCAATAGAGGTACTTATTATGTCACTAGACCTTTTTAATGTATAAAGGTTCAAGCTTTGAAAGAAAATGAGAGTTTTGAGTTAAACATATTCGAGTTCCCTGCGACGTCTCGAAGAGTGTTTTAAAGAGTAAATATTGAATCTTTGAATGAAATTACCTCAATCAAGGTACCTATTATGTCACTAGACCTTTTTAATGTATAAAGATTGAATATTTGTAAAGAACTACGAGTTTTGAGTTAAAGTTATTTGAGTTCCTTTTGACGTCACGAAGCGTGTTTTAATGAGTAAAGATTGAATTTTTGAACGAAATTATCTCAATCAATGTACCTATTATGTCAGTAGACCTTTTTCATGTATAAAGATGGAATCTTTGAAAAAAATGAGAGTATTGAGTTTAACTTATTCGAGTTACCTATGAAGTCGCGAAGAGTGTTTTAATGACCAAAGATTGAATCTTCGAATGAAAATTCCTTAATATAGGAACCTATTATGTTACTAGATCTTTTTGATGTATAAAGATTGAATCTTTGAAAGAAAATTAGAGTTTTGAGTTAAACTTATTCGAGTTCCTTTTGACATCCCGAAGAGTGTTTTAATGAATAAAGATTAAATCTTTGAATGAAATTACCTCAATCGAGGTACCTATTAAGTCACTAGAAATTTTTATTGTATAAAGATTGAATATTTGAAAAGAAATGAGAGTTTTGAGTTAAAGTTATTCGAGTTCCCTTTGACGTCACGAAGAGTGTTTTAATGAGTAAAGATTGAATCTTTGAATGAAATTACCTCAATCAAGGTACCTATTCTACCACTAGACCTTTGTAATATATAAAGATTGAATCTTTGAAAGAAAATGAGTGTTTTGAGTTTAACTTATTCGAGTTACCTATGAAATCGCGAAGAGTGTTTTAATGAATGAAGATGGAATCTTTGAATGAAAAATACCACAATAAAGGTACCAATTCTGTTACTAGACCTTTCCAATGTATAAAGAGTGAATCTTTGAAAGAAAATGAGATTTTTGAGTTAAACTTATTCGAGTTCCCTGTAACGTCCCGAAGAGTGTCTTAATGAGTAAAGATTGAATCTTTGAATGAAAATACGTCAATAAAGGTACTTATTTTGTTAGTAGACCTTTTTAATGTATAAAGACTGTATCTTTGAAAGAAATGGAGAGTTTTGAGTTAAACTTATTCACGTTCCCTGTAATGTCCCAAAGAGTGTTTTAATGAGTAAATATTGAATCTTTGAATGTAATTACCTCAATCAAGGTAGCTGTTATGTCACTAGACCTTTTTAATGTACAAAGATTGAATCTTGGAAAGAAAGTGAGAGTTTTGAGTTTAACTTATTCGAGTTACCTATGAAGTCGCGAAGAGTGTTTTAATGAATAAAGATTGAATCTTTGAATGAAAACACCTCAATAAAGGTACCTATTATGTTACTAGACCTTTTTAATGTCTAAAGATTGAATCTTTGGAATAAAATGATAGTTCTGAGTTCAACTTATTCGATTTACCTATGAAGTCGTGAACAGTGTTTTAATGACTAAATAATGAATCTTCGAATGAAAATACCTTAGTAAAGGTACCTATTATGTTACAAGACCTTTTTAATGTATAAAGATTGAATCTTGGAAAGAAAATGACTGTTTTGAGTTAAACTTATTCGAGTTCCCTATGACATCCCGAAGAGTATTTCAACGAGTAAAGATTGAATCTTTGATTGAAATTACTTGAATCAAGGGACTTATTTAGTCCCTGGACCTTTTATATATAAAGATTGAATCTTTAAAAAGAAGTGAGCGTTATGAGTTAAACCTATCCGAGTTCCCTATGACGTCCCGAATAGTGTTTTAATGCGTAAGGATTGAATCTTTGTATGAAATTACCTCAATAGAGGTACTTATTATGTCACTAGACCTTTTTAATGTATAAAGGTTCAAGCTTTGAAAGAAAATGACAGTTTTGAGTTAAACATATTCGAGTTCCCTGCGACGTCTCGAAGAGTGTTTTAAAGAGTAAATATTGAATCTTTGAATGAAATTACCTCAATCAAGGTACCAATTATGTCACTAGACCTTTTTAATGTATAAAGATTGAATATTTGTAAAGAACTTCGAGTTTTGAGTTAAAGTTATTTGAGTTCCCTTTGAGGTCACGAAGCGTGTTTTAATGAGTAAAGATTGAATCTTTGAACGAAATTATCTCAATCAATGTACCTATTATGTCAGTAGACCTTTTTAATGTATAAAGACGGAATCTTTGAAAAAAATGAGAGTATTGAGTTTAACTTATTCGAGTTACCTATGAAGTCGCGAAGAGTGTTTTAATGACCAAAGATTGAATCTTCAAACGAAAATTCCTCAATACAGGAACCTATTACGTTACTAGATCTTTTTGATGTATAAAGATTGAATCTTTGAAAGAAAATTAGAGTTTTGAGTTAAACTTATTCGAGTTTCTTTTGACATCCCGAAGTGTGTTTTAATGAATAAGGATTGAATCTTTGAATGAAATTACCTCAATCGAGGTACCTATTAAGTCACTAGAAATTTTTATTGTACAAAAATTGAATCTTTGAAAAGAAATGAGAGTTTTGAGTTAAAGTTATTCGAGTTCCCTTTGACGTCACGAAGAGTGTTTTAATGAGTAAAGATTGAATCTTTGAATGAAATTACCTCAATCAAGGTACCTATTCTACCACTAGGCCTTTGTAATGGATAAAGATTGAATCTTTGAAAGAAAATGAGTGTTTTGAGTTTAACTTATTCGAGTTACCTATGAAATCGCGAAGAGTGTTTTAATGAATGAAGATGGAATCTTTGAATGAAAAATACCACAATAAAGGTACCAATTCTGTTACTAGATCTTTCCAATGTATAAAGATTGAATCTTTGAAAGAAAATGAGATTTTTGAGTTAAACTTATTCGAGTTCCCTGTAACGTCCCGAAGAGTGTCTTAATGAGTAAAGATTGAATCATTGAATGAAATTACCTCAATCAAGGTAGCTATTACATCACTAGACCTTTTTAATTTATAAAGATTGACGTTTTGAAAAGAAATGAGTGTTTCGAGTTAAAGTTATTCAAGTTCCCTTTGACGTCACGAAGAGTGTTTTAATGAGTAAAGATTGAATCTTTGAATGAAATTACCTCAATCAAGGTACCTATTCTGTCACTAAACCTTTTTAATGTATAAAGATTGAATCTTTGAAAGAACATGAGAGTTTTGAGTTCAACTTATTCGAGTTACCTATGAAGTTGCGAAGAGTGTTTTAATGACTAAAGATTGAATCTTTGAATGAAAATACCTCAATAAAGGTACTTATTTTGTTAGTAGACCTTTTTAATGTATAAAGACTGTATCCTTGAAAGAAATGGAGAGTTTTGAGTTAAACTTATTCACGTTCCCTGTAACGTCCCAAAGAGTGTTTTAATGAGTAAATGTTGAATCTTTGAATGTAATTACCTCAATCAAGGTAGCTGTTATGTCACTAGACCTTTTTAATGTACAAAGATTGAATCTTGGAAAGAAAGTGAGAGTTTTGAGTTTAACTTATTTGAGTTACCTATGAAGTCGCGAAGAGTGTTTTAATGAATAAAGATTGAATCTTTGAATGAAAACACCTCAATAAAGTACCTATTATGTTACTGGACCTTTTTAATGTCTAAAGATTGAATCTTTGGAATAAAATGATAGTTCTGAGTTCAACTTATTCGATTTACCTATGAAGTCGTGAACAGTGTTTTAATGACTAAATAATGAATCTTCGAATGAAAATACCTTAGTAAAGGTACCTATTATGTTACAAGACCTTTTTAATGTATAAAGATTGAATCATGGAAAGAAAATGACTATTTTGAGTTAAACTTATTCGAGTTCCCTATGACATCCCGAAGAGTATTTCAACGAGTAAAGATTGAATCTTTGATTGAAATTACTTGAATCAAGGGACTTATTTTGTCCCTGGACCTTTTATATATAAAGATTGAATCTTTAAAAAGAAGTGAGCGTTATGAGTTAAACCTATCCGAGTTCCCTATAACGTCCCGAATAGTGTTTTAACGCGTAAGGATTGAATCTTTGTATGAAATTACCTCAATAGAGGTACTTATTATGTCACTAGACCTTTTTAATGTATAAAGGTTCAAGCTTTGAAAGAAAATGAGAGTTTTGAGTTAAACATATTCGAGTTCCCTGCGACGTCTCGAAGTGTGTTTTAAAGAGTAAATATTGAATCTTTGAATGAAATTACCTCAATCAAGTTACCTATTATGTCATTAGACCTTTTTAATGTATAAAGATTGAATATTTGTAAAGAACTACGAGTTTTGAGTTAAAGTTATTTGAGTTCACTTTGACGTCACGAAGCGTGTTTTAATGAGTAAAGATTGAATCTTTGAACGAAATTATCTCAATCAATGTACCTATTATGTCAGTAGACCTTTTTAATGTATAAAGATGGAATCTTTGAAAAAAATGAGAGTATTGAGTTTAACTTATTCGAGTTACCTATGAAGTCGCGAAGAGTGTTTTAATGACCAAAGATTGAATCTTCAAATGAAAATTCCTCAATACAGGAACCTATTATGTTACTAGATCTTTTTGATGTATAAAGATTGAATATTTGAAAGAAAATTAGAGTTTTGAGTTAAACTTATTCGAGTTCCTTTTGACATCCCGAAGAGTGTTTTAATGAATAAGGATTGAATCTTTGAATGAAATTACCTCAATCGAGGTACCTATTAAGTCACTAGAAATTTTTATTGTATAAAGATTGAATCTTTGAAAAGAAATGAGAGTTTTGAGTTAAAGTTATTCGAGTTCCCTTTGACGTCACGAAGAGTGTTTTAATGAGTAAAGATTGAATCTTTGAATGAAATTACCTCAATCAAGGTACCTATTCTACCACTAGGCCTTAGTAATGTATAAAGATTGAATCTTTGAAAGAAAATGAGTGTTTTGAGTTTAACTTATTCGAGTTACCTATGAAATCGCGAAGAGTGTTTTAATGAATGAAGATGGAATCTTTGAATGAAAAATACCACAATAAAGGTACCAATTCTGTTACTATACCTTTCCAATGTATAAAGATTGAATCTTTGAAAGAAAATGAGAGTTTTGAATTAAACTTATTCGAGTTCCCTGTAACGTCCCGAAGAGTGTCTTAATGAGTAAAGATTGAATCATTGAATTAAATTACCTCAATCAAGGTAGCTATTACATCACTAGACCTTTTTAATTTATAAAGATTGACGTTTTGAAAAGAAATGAGTGTTTCGAGTTAAAGTTATTCAAGTTCCCTTTGACGTCACGAAGAGTGTTTTAATGAGTAAAGATTGAATCTTTGAATGAAATTTCCTCAATCAAGGTACCTATTCTGTCACTAAACCTTTTTAATGTATAAAGATTGAATCTTTGAAAGAACATGAGAGTTTTGAGTTCAACTTATTCGAGTTACCTATGAAGTTGCGAAGAGTGTTTTAATGACTAAAGATTGAATCTTTGAATGAAAATACCTCAATAAAGGTACTTATTTTGTTAGTAGACCTTTTTAAAGTATAAAGACTGTATCCTTGAAAGAAATGGAGAGTTTTGAGTTAAACTTATTCACGTTCCCTGTAACGTCCCAAAGAGTATTTTAATGAGTAAATATTGAATCTTTGAATGTAATTACCTCAATCAAGGTAGCTGTTATGTCACTAGACCTTTTTAATGTACGAAGATTGAATCTTGGAAAGAAAGTGAGAGTTTTAAGTTTAACTTATTCGAGTTACCTATGAAGTCGCGAAGAGTGTTTTAATGAATAAAGATTGAATCTTTGAATGAAAACACCTCAATAAAGGTACCTATTATGTTACTAGACCTTTTTAATGTCTAAAGATTGAATCTTTGGAATAAAATGATAGTTCTGAGTTCAACTTATTCGATTTACCTATGAAGTCGTGAACAGTGTTTTAATGACTAAATAATGAATCTTCGAATGAAAATACCTTAGTAAAGGTACCTATTATGTTACAAGACCATTTTAATGTATAAAGATTGAATCTTTGGAAAGAAAATGACTGTTTTGAGTTAAACTTATTCGAGTTCCCTATGACATCCCGAAGAGTATTTCAACGAGTAAAGATTGAATCTTTGATTGAAATTACTTGAATCAAGGAACTTATTTTGTCCCTGGACCTTTTATATATAAAGATTGAATCTTTAAAAAGAAGTGAGCGTTATGAGTTAAACCTATCCGAGTTCCCTATGACGTCCCGAATAGTGTTTTAACGCGTAAGGATTGAATCTTTATATGAAATTACCTCAATAGAGGTACTTATTATGTCACTAGACCTTTTTAATGTATAAAGGTTCAAGCTTTGAAAGAAAATGAGAGTTTTGAGTTAAACATATTCGAGTTCCCTGCGACGTCTCGAAGAGTGTTTTAAAGAGTAAATATTGAATCTTTTAATGAAATTACCTCAATCAAGGTACCTATTATGTCACTAGACCTTTTTAATGTATAAAGATTGAATATTTGTAAATAACTACGAGTTTTGAGTTAAAGTTATTTGAGTTCCCTTTGACGTCACGAAGCGTGTTTTAATGAGTAAAGATTGAATCTTTGAACGAAATTATCTCAATCAATGTACCTTTTATGTCAGTAGACATTTTTAATGTATAAAGATGGAATCTTTGAAAAAAATGTGAGTATTGAGTTTAACTTATTCGAGTTACCTATGAAGTCGCGAAGAGTGTTTTAATGACCAAAGATTGAATCTTCGAATGAAAATTCCTCAATACAGGAACCTATTATGTTACTAGATCTTTTTGATGTATAAAGATTGAATCTTTGAAAGAAAATTAGAGTTTTGAGTTAAACTTATTCGAGTTCCTTTTGACATCCCGAAGAGTGTTTTAATGAATAAAGATTGAATCTTTGAATGAAATTACCTCAATCGAGGTACCTATTAAGTCACTAGAAATTTTTATTGTATAAAGATTGAATCTTTGAAAAGAAATGAGAGTTTTGAGTTAAAGTTATTCGAGTTCCCTTTGACGTCACGAAGAGTGTTTTAATGAGTAAAGATTGAATCTTTGAATGAAATTACCTCAATCAAGGTACCTATTCTACCACTAGGCCTTTGTAATGTATAAAGATTGAATCTTTGAAAGAAAATGAGTGTTTTGAGTTTAACTTATTCGAGTGACCTATGAAATCGCGAAGAGTGTTTTAATGAATGAAGATGGAATCTTTGAATGAAAAATACCACAATAAAGGTACCAATTCTGTTACTAGACCTTTCCAATGTATAAAGATTGAATCTTTGAAAGAAAATGAGATTTTTGAGTTAAACTTATTCGAGTTCCCTGTAACGTCCCGAAGAGTGTCTTAATGAGTAAAGATAGAATCATTGAATGAAATTACCTCAATCAAGGTAGCTATGACATCACTAGACCTTTTTAATTTATAAAGATTGACGTTTTGAAAAGAAAAGAGTGTTTCGAGTTAAAGTTATTCAAGTTCCCTTTGACGTCACGAAGAGTGTTTTAATGAGTAAAGATTGAATCTTTGAATGAAATTACCTCAATCAAGGTACCTATTCTGTCACTAAACCTTTTTAATGTATAAAGATTGAATCTTTGAATGAACATGAGAGTTTTGAGTTCAACTTGTTCGAGTTACCTATGAAGTTGCGAAGAGTGTTTTAATGACTAAAGATTGAATCTTTGAATGAAAATACCTCAATAAAGGTACTTATTTTGTTAGTAGACCTTTTTAATGTATAAAGACTGTATCCTTGAAAGAAATGGAGAGTTTTGAGTTAAACTTATTCACGTTCCCTGTAACGTCCCAAAGAGTGTTTTAATGAGTAAATATTGAATCTTTGAATGTAATTCCCTCAATCAAGGTAGCTGTTATGTCACTAGACCTTTTTAATGTACAAAGATTGAATCTTGGAAAGAAAGTGAGAGTTTTGAGTTTAATTTATTCGAGTTACCTATGAAGTCGCGAAGAGTGTTTTAATGAATAAAGATTGAATCTTTGAAAAGAAATGAGAGTTTTGAGTTAAAGTTATTCGAGTTCCCTTTGACGTCACGAAGAGTGTCTTAATGAGTAAAGATTGAATCTTTGAATGAAATTACCTCAATCAAGGTACCTATTCTACCACTAGGCCTTTGTAATGTATAAAGATTGAATCTTTGAAAGAAAATGAGTGTTTTGAGTTTAACTTATTCGAGTTACCTATGAAATCGCGAAGAGTGTTTTAATGAATGAAGATGGAATCTTTGAATGAAAAATACCACAATAAAGGTACCAATTCTGTTACTAGACCTTTCCAATGTATAAAGAGTGATTCTTTGAAAGAAAATTAGATTTTTGAGTTAAACTTATTCGAGTTCCCTGTAACGTCCCGAAGAGTGTCTTAATGAGTAAAGATTGAATCTTTGAATGAAAATACCTCAATAAAGATACTTATTTTGTTAGTAGACCTTTTTAATGTATAAAGACTGTATCTTTGAAAGAAATGGAGAGTTTTGAGTTAAACTTATTCACGTTCCCTGTAACGTCCCAAAGAGTGTTTTAATGAGTAAATATTGAATCTTTGAATGTAATTAACTCAATCAAGGTAGCTGTTATGTCACTAGACCTTTTTAATGTACAAAGATTGAATCTTGGAAAGAAAGTGAGAGTTTTGAGTTTAACTTATTCGAGTTACCTAAGAAGTCGCGAAGAGTGTTTTAATGAATAAAGATTGAATCTTTGAATGAAACACCTCAATAAAGGTACCTATTTTGTTACTAGACCTTTTTAATGTCTAAAGATTGAATCTTTGGAATAAAATGATAGTTCTGAGTTCAACTTATTCGATTTACCTATGAAGTCGTGAACAGTGTTTTAATGACTAAATAATGAATCTTCGAATGAAAATACCTTAGTAAAGGTACCTATTATGTTACAAGACCTTTTTAATGTATAAAGATTGAATCTTGGAAAGAAAATGATTGTTTTGAGTTAAACTTATTCGAGTTCCCTATGACATCCCGAAGAGTATTTCAACGAGTAAAGATTGAATCTTTGATTGAAATTACTTGAATCAAGGGACTTATTTTGTCCCTGGACCTTTTATATATAAAGATTGAATCTTTAAAAAGAAGTGAGCGTTATGAGTTAAACCTACTCGAGTTCCCTATGACGTCCCGAATAGTGTTTTAACGCGTAAGGATTGAATCTTTGTATGAAATTACCTCAATAGAGGTACTTATTATGTCACTAGACCTTTTTAATGTATAAAGGTTCAAGCTTTGAAAGAAAATGAGAGTTTTGAGTTAAACATATTCGAGTTCCCTGCGACGTCTCGAAGAGTGTTTTAAAGAGTAAATATTGAATCTTTGAATGAAATTACCTCAATCAAGGTACCTATTATGTCACTAGACCTTTTTAATGTATAAAGATTGAATATTTGTAAAGAACTACGAGTTTTGAGTTAAAGTTATTTGAGTTCCTTTTGACGTCACGAAGCGTGTTTTAATGAGTAAAGATTGAATTTTTGAACGAAATTATCTCAATCAATGTACCTATTATGTCAGTAGACCTTTTTCATGTATAAAGATGGAATCTTTGAAAAAAATGAGAGTATTGAGTTTAACTTATTCGAGTTACCTATGAAGTCGCAAAGAGTGTTTTAATGACCAAAGATTGAATCTTCGAATGAAAATTCCTTAATATAGGAACCTATTATGTTACTAGATCTTTTTGATGTATAAAGATTGAATCTTTGAAAGAAAATTAGAGTTTTGAGTTAAACTTATTCGAGTTCCTTTTGACATCCCGAAGAGTGTTTTAATGAATAAAGATTAAATCTTTGAATGAAATTACCTCAATCGAGGTACCTATTAAGTCACTAGAAATTTTTATTGTATAAAGATTGAATATTTGAAAAGAAATGAGAGTTTTGAGTTAAAGTTATTCGAGTTCCCTTTGACGTCACGAAGAGTGTTTTAATGAGTAAAGATTGAATCTTTGAATGAAATTACCTCAATCAAGGTACCTATTCTACCACTAGACCTTTGTAATATATAAAGATTGAATCTTTGAAAGAAAATGAGTGTTTTGAGTTTAACTTATTCGAGTTACCTATGAAATCGCGAAGAGTGTTTTAATGAATGAAGATGGAATCTTTGAATGAAAAATACCACAATAAAGGTACCAATTCTGTTACTAGACCTTTCCAATGTATAAAGAGTGAATCTTTGAAAGAAAATGAGATTTTTGAGTTAAACTTATTCGAGTTCCCTGTAACGTCCCGAAGAGTGTCATAATGAGTAAAGATTGAATCTTTGAAAGAAAATACCTCAATAAAGGTACTTATTTTGTTAGTAGACCTTTTTAATGTATAAAGACTGTATCTTTGAAAGAAATGGAGAGTTTTGAGTTAAACTTATTCATGTTCCCGGTAACGTCCCAAAGAGTGTTTTAATGAGTAAATATTGAATCTTTGAATGTAATTACCTCAATCAAGGTAGCTGTTATGTCACTAGACCTTTTTAATGTACAAAGATTGAATCTTGGAAAGAAAGTGAGAGTTTTGAGTTTAACTTATTCGAGTTACCTATGAAGTCGCGAAGAGTGTTTTAATGAATAAAGATTGAATCTTTGAATGAAAACACCTCAATAAAGGTACCTATTATGTTACTAGACCTTTTTAATGTCTAAAGATTGAATCTTTGGAATAAAATGATAGTTCTGAGTTTAACTTATTCGATTTACCTATGAAGTCGTGAACAGTGTTTTAATGACTAAATAATGAATCTTCGAATGAAAATACCTTAGTAAAGGTACCTATTATGTTACAAGACCTTTTTAATGTATAAAGATTGAATCTTGGAAAGAAAATGACTGTTTTGAGTTAAACTTATTCGAGTTCCCTATGACATCCCGAAGAGTATTTCAACGAGTAAAGATTGAATCTTTGATTGAAATTACTTGAATCAAGGGACTTATTTTGTCCCTGGACCTTTTATATATAAAGATTGAATCTTTAAAAAGAAGTGAGCGTTATGAGTTAAACCTATCCGAGTTCCCTATGACGTCCCGAATAGTGTTTTAACGCGTAAGGATTGAATCTTTGTATGAAATTACCTCAATAGAGGTACTTATTATGTCACTAGACCTTTTTAATGTATAAAGGTTCAAGCTTTGAAAGAAAATGACAGTTTTGAGTTAAACATATTCGAGTTCCCTGCGACGTCTCGAAGAGTGTTTTAAAGAGTAAATATTGAATCTTTGAATGAAATTACCTCAATCAAGGTACCTATTATGTCACTAGACCTTTTTAATGTATAAAGATTGAATATTTGTAAAGAACTATGAGTTTTGAGTTAAAGTTATTTGAGTTCCTTTTGACGTCACGAAGCGTGTTTTAATGAGTAAAGATTGAATCTTTGAACGAAATTATCTCAATCAATGTACCTATTATGTCAGTAGACCTTTTTCATGTATAAAGATGGAATCTTTGAAAAAAATGAGAGTATTGAGTTTAACTTATTCGAGTTACCTATGAAGTCGCGAAGAGTGTTTTAATGACCAAAGATTGAATCTTCGAATGAAAATTCCTCAATACAGGAACCTATTATGTTACTAGATCTTTTTGATGTATAAAGATTGAATCTTTGAAAGAAAATTAGAGTTTTGAGTTAAACTTATTCGAGTTCCTTTTGACATCCCGAAGAGTGTTTTAATGAATAAAGATTAAATCTTTGAATGAAATTACCTCAATCGAGGTACCTATTAAGTCACTAGAAATTTTTATTGTATAAAGATTGAATATTTGAAAAGAAATGAGAGTTTTGAGTTAAAGTTATTCGAGTTCCCTTTGACGTCACGAAGAGTGTTTTAATGAGTAAAGATTGAATCTTTGAATGAAATTACCTCAATCAAGATACCTATTCTACCACTAGGCCTTTGTAATGTATAAAGATTGAATCTTTGAAAGAAAATGAGTGTTTTGAGTTTAACTTATTCGAGTTACCTATGAAATCGCGAAGAGTGTTTTAATGAATGAAGATGGAATCTTTGAATGAAAAATACCACAATAAAGGTACCAATTCTGTTACTAGACCTTTCCAATGTATAAAGAGTGAATCTTTGAAAGAAAATGAGATTTTTGAGTTAAACTTATTCGAGTTCCCTGTAACGTCCCGAAGAGTGTCTTAATGAGTAAAGATTGAATCTTTGAATGAAAATACCTCAATAAAGGTACTTATTTTGTTAGTAGACCTTTTTAATGTATAAAGACTGTATCTTTGAAAGAAATGGAGAGTTTTGAGTTAAACTTATTCACGTTCCCTGTAACGTCCCAAAGAGTGTTTTAATGAGTAAATATTGAATCTTTGAATGTAATTACCTCAATCAAGGTAGCTGTTATGTCACTAGACCTTTTTAATGTACAAAGATTGAATCTTGGAAAGAAAGTGAGAGTTTTGAGTTTAACTTATTCGAGTTACCTATGAAGTCGCGAAGAGTGTTTTAATGAATAAAGATTGAATCTTTGAATGAAAACACCTCAATAAAGGTACCTATTATGTTACTAGACCTTTTTAATGTCTAAAGATTGAATCTTTGGAATAAAATGATAGTTCTGAGTTCAACTTATTCGATTTACCTATGAAGTCGTGAACAGTGTTTTAATGACTAAATAATGAATCTTCGAATGAAAATACCTTAGTAAAGGTACCTATTATGTTACAAGGCCTTTTTAATGTATAAAGATTGAATCTTGGAAAGAAAATGACTGTTTTGAGTTAAACTTATTCGAGTTCCCTATGACATCCCGAAGAGTATTTCAACGAGTAAAGATTGAATCTTTGATTGAAATTACTTGAATCAAGGGACTTATTTTGTCCCTGGACCTTTTATATATAAAGATTGAATCTTTAAAAAGAAGTGAGCGTTATGAGTTAAACCTATCCGAGTTCCCTATGACGTCCCGAATAGTGTTTTAACGCGTAAGGATTGAATCTTTGTATGAAATTACCTCAATAGAGATACTTATTATGTCACTAGACCTTTTTAATGTATAAAGGTTCAAGCTTTGAAAGAAAATGACAGTTCTGAGTTAAACATAATCGAGTTCCCTGCGACGTCTCGAAGAGTGTTTTAAAGAGTAAATATTGAATCTTTGAATGAAATTACCTCAATCAAGGTACCTATTATGTCACTAGACCTTTTTAATGTATAAAGATTGAATATTTGTAAAGAACTACGAGTTTTGAGTTAAAGTTATTTGAGTTCCCTTTGACGTCACGAAGCGTGTTTTAATGAGTAAAGATTGAATCTTTGAACGAAATTATCTCAATCAATGTACCTATTATGTAAGTAGACCTTTTTAATGTATAAAGATGGAATCTTTGAAAAAAATGAGAGTATTGAGTTTAACTTATTCGAGTTACCTATGAAGTCGCGAAGAGTGTTTTAATGACCAAAGATTGAATCTTCGAATGAAAATTCCTCAATACCGGAACCTATTATGTTACTAGATCTTTTTGACGTATAAAGATTGAATCTTTGAAAGAAAATTAGAGTTTTGAGTTAAACTTATTCGAGTTCCTTTTGACATCTCGAAGAGTGTTTTAATGAATAAAGATTGAATCTTTGAATGAAATTACCTCAATCGAGATACCTATTAAGTCACTAGAAATTTTTATTGTATAAAGATTGAATCTTTGAAAAGAAATGAGAGTTTTGAGTTAAAGTTATTCGAGTTCCCTTTGACGTCACGAAGAGTGTTTTAATGAGTAAAGATTGAATCTTTGAATGAAATTACCTCAATCAAGGTACCTATTCTACCACTAGGCCTTTGTAATGTATGAAGATTGAATCTTTGAAAGAAAATGAGTGTTTTGAGTTTAACTTATTCGAGTTACCTATGAAATCGCGAAGAGTGTTTTAATGAATGAAGATGGAATCTTTGAATGAAAAATACCACAATAAAGGTACCAATTCTGTTACTAGACCTTTCCAATGTATAAAGATTGAATCTTTGAAAGAAAATGAGATTTTTGAGTTAAACTTATTCGAGTTCCCTGTAACGTCCCGAAGAGTGTCTTAATGAGTAAAGATTGAATCATTGAATGAAATTACCTCAATCAAGGTAGCTATTACATCACTAGACCTTTTTAATTTATAAAGATTGACGTTTTGAAAAGAAATGAGTGTTTCGAGTTAAAGTTATTCAAGTTCCCTTTGACGTCACGAAGAGTGTTTTAATGAGTAAAGATTGAATCTTTGAATGAAATTACCTCAATCAAGGTACCTATTCTGTCACTAAACCTTTTTAATGTATAAAGATTGAATCTTTGAAAGAACATGAGAGTTTTGAGTTCAACTTATTCGAGTTACCTATGAAGTTGCGAAGAGTGTTTTAATGACTAAAGATTGAATCTTTGAATGAAAATACCTCAATAAAGGTACTTATTTTGTTAGTAGACCTTTTTAATGTATAAAGACTGTATCTTTGAAAGAAATGGAGAGTTTTGAGTTAAACTTATTCACGTTCCCTGTAACGTCCCAAAGAGTGTTTTAATGAGTAAATATTGAATCTTTGAATGTAATTACCTCAATCAAGGTAGCTGTTATGTCACTAGACCTTTTTAATGTACAAAGATTGAATCTTGGAAAGAAAGTGAGAGTTTTGAGTTTAACTTATTCGAGTTACCTATGAAGTCGCGAAGAGTGTTTTAATGAATAAAGATTGAATCTTTGAATGAAAACACCTCAATAAAGGTACCTATTATGTTACTAGACCTTTTTAATGTCTAAAGATTGAATCTTTGGAATAAAATGATAGT
Source organism: Cornus florida (assembly GCF_030987335.1). NCBI lineage: Eukaryota > Viridiplantae > Streptophyta > Magnoliopsida > Cornales > Cornaceae > Cornus > Cornus florida. The sequence goes on along the minus strand of NW_026775612.1, from coordinate 20,684 downwards.
TCTGAGTTCAACTTATTCGATTTACCTATGAAGTCGTGAACAGTGTTTTAATGACTAAATAATGAATCTTTGAATGAAAATACCTTAGTAAAGGTACCTATTATGTTACAAGACCTTTTTAATGTATAAAGATTGAATCTTGGAAAGAAAATGACTGTTTTGAGTTAAACTTATTCGAGTTCCCTATGACATCCCGAAGAGTATTTCAACGAGTAAAGATTGAATCTTTGATTGAAATTACTTGAATCAAGGGACTTATTTTGTCCCTGGACCTTTTATATATAAAGATTGAATCTTTAAAAAGAAGTGAGCGTTATGAGTTAAACCTATCCGAGTTCCCTATGACGTCCCGAATAGTGTTTTAACGCGTAAGGATTGAATCTTTGTATGAAATTACCTCAATAGAGGTACTTATTATGTCACTAGACCTTTTTAATGTATAAAGGTTCAAGCTTTGAAAGAAAATGAGAGTTTTGAGTTAAACATATTCGAGTTCCCTGCGACGTCTCGAAGAGTGTTTTAAAGAGTAAATATTGAATCTTTGAATGAAATTAGCTCAATCAAGGTACCTATTATGTCACTAGACCTTTTTAATGTATAAAGATTGAATATTTGTAAAGAACTACGAGTTTTGAGTTAAAGTTATTTGAGTTCCCTTTGACGTCACGAAGCGTGTTTTAATGAGTAAAGATTGAATCTTTGAACGAAATTATCTCAATCAATGTACCTATTATGTCAGTAGACCTTTTTAATGTATAAAGATGGAATCTTTGAAAAAAATGAGAGTATTGAGTTTAACTTATTCGAGTTACCTATGAAGTCGCGAAGAGTGTTTTAATGACCAAAGATTGAATCTTCGAATGAAAATTCCTCAATACAGGAACCTATTATGTTACTAGATCTTTTTGATGTATAAAGATTGAATCTTTGAAAGAAAATTAGAGTTTTGAGTTAAACTTATTCGAGTTCCTTTTGACATCCCGAAGAGTGTTTTAATGAATAAAGATTGAATCTTTGAATGAAATTACCTCAATCGAGGTACCTATTAAGTCACTAGAAATTTTTATTGTATAAAGATTGAATCTTTGAAAAGAAATGAGAGTTTTGAGTTAAAGTTATTCGAGTTCCCTTTGACGTCACGAAGAGTGTTTTAATGAGTAAAGATTGAATCTTTGAATGAAATTACCTCAATCAAGGTACCTATTCTACCACTAGGCCTTTGTAATGTATGAAGATTGAATCTTTGAAAGAAAATGAGTGTTTTGAGTTTAACTTATTCGAGTTACCTATGAAATCGCGAAGAGTGTTTTAATGAATGAAGATGGAATCTTTGAATGAAAAATACCACAATAAAGGTACCAATTCTGTCACTAGACCTTTCCAATGTATAAAGATTGAATCTTTGAAAGAAAATGAGATTTTTGAGTTAAACTTATTCGAGTTCCCTGTAACGTCCCGAAGAGTGTCTTAATGAGTAAAGATTGAATCATTGAATGAAATTACCTCAATCAAGGTACCTATTCTACCACTAGGCCTTTGTAATGTATGAAGATTGAATCTTTGAAAGAAAATGAGTGTTTTGAGTTTAACTTATTCGAGTTACCTATGAAATCGCGAAGAGTGTTTTAATGAATGAAGATGGAATCTTTGAATGAAAAATACCACAATAAAGGTACCAATTCTGTTACTAGACCTTTCCAATGTATAAAGATTGAATCTTTGAAAGAAAATGAGATTTTTGAGTTAAACTTATTCGAGTTCCCTGTAACGTCCCGAAGAGTGTCTTAATGAGTAAAGATTGAATCATTGAATGAAATTACCTCAATCAAGGTAGCTATTACATCACTAGACCTTTTTAATTTATAAAGATTGACGTTTTGAAAAGAAATGAGTGTTTCGAGTTAAAGTTATTCAAGTTCCCTTTGACGTCACGAAGAGTGTTTTAATGAGTAAAGATTGAATCTTTGAATGAAATTACCTCAATCAAGGTACCTATTCTGTCACTAAACCTTTTTAATGTATAAAGATTGAATCTTTGAAAGAACATGAGAGTTTTGAGTTCAACTTATTCGAGTTACCTATGAAGTTGCGAAGAGTGTTTTAATGACTAAAGATTGAATCTTTGAATGAAAATACCTCAATAAAGGTACTTATTTTGTTAGTAGACCTTTTTAATGTATAAAGACTGTATCGTTGAAAGAAATGGAGAGTTTTGAGTTAAACTTATTCACGTTCCCTGTAACGTCCCAAAGAGTGTTTTAATGAGTAAATATTGAATCTTTGAATGTAATTACCTCAATCAAGGTAGCTGTTATGTCAGTAGACCTTTTTAATGTACAAAGATTGAATCTTGGAAAGAAAGTGAGAGTTTTGAGTTTAACTTATTCGAGTTACCTATGAAGTCGCGAAGAGTGTTTTAATGAATAAAGATTGAATCTTTGAATGAAAACACCTCAATAAAGGTACCTATTATGTTACTAGACCTTTTTAATGTCTAAAGATTGAATCTTTGGAATAAAATGATAGTTCTGAGTTCAACTTATTCGATTTACCTATGAAGTCGTGAACAGTGTTTTAATGACTAAATAATGAATCTTTGAATGAAAATACCTTAGTAAAGGTACCTATTATGTTACAAGACCTTTTTAATGTATAAAGATTGAATCTTGGAAAGAAAATAACTGTTTTGAGTTAAACTTATTCGAGTTCCCTATGACATCCCGAAGAGTATTTCAACGAGTAAAGATTGAATCTTTGATTGAAATTACTTGAATCAAGGGACTTATTTTGTCCCTGGACCTTTTATATATAAAGATTGAATCTTTAAAAAGAAGTGAGCGTTACGAGTTAAACCTATCCGAGTTCCCTATGACGTCCCGAATAGTGTTTTAACGCGTAAGGATTGAATCTTTGTATGAAATTACCTCAATAGAGGTACTTATTATGTCACTAGAACTTTTTAATGTATAAAGGTTCAAGCTTTGAAAGAAAATGAGAGTTTTGAGTTAAACATATTCGAGTTCCCTGCGACGTCTCGAAGAGTGTTTTAAAGAGTAAATATTGAATCTTTGAATGAAATTACCTCAATCAAGGTACCTACTATGTCACTAGACCTTTTTAATGTATAAAGATTGAATATTTGTAAAGAACTACGAGTTTTGAGTTAAAGTTATTTGAGTTCCCTTTGACGTCACGAAGCGTGTTTTAATGAGTAAAGATTGAATCTTTGAATGAAATTACCTCAATCAAGGTACCTATTCTGTCACTAAACCTTTTTAATGTATAAAGATTGAATCTTTGAAAGAACATGAGAGTTTTGAGTTCAACTTATTCGAGTTACCTATGAAGTTGCGAAGAGTGTTTTAATGACTAAAGATTGAATCTTTGAATGAAAATACCTCAATAAAGGTACTTATTTTGTTAGTAGACCTTTTTAATGTATAAAGACTGTATCTTTGAAAGAAATGGAGAGTTTTGAGTTAAACTTATTCACGTTCCCTGTAACGTCCCAAAGAGTGTTTTAATGAGTAAATATTGAATCTTTGAATGTAATTACCTCAATCAAGGTAGCTGTTATGTCACTAGACCTTTTTAATGTACAAAGATTGAATCTTGGAAAGAAAGTGAGAGTTTTGAGTTTAACTTATTCGAGTTACCTATGAAGTCGCGAAGAGTGTTTTAATGAATAAAGATTGAATCTTTGAATGAAAACACCTCAATAAAGGTACATATTATGTTACTAGACCTTTTTAATGTCTAAAGATTGAATCTTTGGAATAAAATGATAGTTCTGAGTTCAACTTATTCGATTTACCTATGAAGTCGTGAACAGTGTTTTAATGACTAAATAATGAATCTTTGAATGAAAATACCTTAGTAAAGGTACCTATTATGTTACAAGACCTTTTTAATGTATAAAGATTGAATCTTGGAAAGAAAATGACTGTTTTGAGTTAAACTTATTCGAGTTCCCTATGACATCCCGAAGAGTATTTCAACGAGTAAAGATTGAATCTTTGATTGAAATTACTTGAATCAAGGGACTTATTTTGTCCCTGGACCTTATATATATAAAGATTGAATCTTTAAAAAGAAGTGAGCGTTATGAGTTAAACCTATCCGAGTTCCCTATGACGTCCCGAATAGTGTTTTAACGCGTAAGGATTGAATCTTTGTATGAAATTACCTCAATAGAGGTACTTATTATGTCACTAGACCTTTTGAATGTATAAAGGTTCAAGCTTTTAAAGAAAATGAGAGTTTTGAGTTAAACATATTCGAGTTCCCTGCGACGTCTCGAAGAGTGTTTAAAGAGTAAATATTGAATCTTTGAATGAAATTACCTCAATCAAGGTACCTATTATGTCACTAGACCTTTTTAATGTATAAAGATTGAATATTTGTAAAGAACTACGAGTTTTGAGTTAAAGTTATTTGAGTTCCCTTTGACGTCACGAAGCGTGTTTTAATGAGTAAAGATTGAATCTTTGAACGAAATTATCTCAATCAATGTACCTATTATGTCAGTAGACCTTTTTAATGTATAAAGATGGAATCTTTGAAAAAAATGAGAGTATTGAGTTTAACTTATTCGAGTTGCCTATGAAGTCGCGAAGAGTGTTTTAATGACCAAAGATTGAATCTTCGAATGAAAATTCCTCAATACAGGAACCTATTATGTTACTAGATCTTTTTGATGTATAAAGATTGAATCTTTGAAAGAAAATTAGAGTTTTGAGTTAAACTTATTCGAGTTCCTTTTGACATCCCGAAGAGTGTTTTAATGAATAAAGATTGAATCTTTGAATGAAATTACCTCAATCGAGGTACCTATTAAGTCACTAGAAATTTTTATTGTATAAAGATAGAATCTTTGAAAAGAAATGAGAGTTTTGAGTTAAAGTTATTCGAGTTCCCTTTGACGTCACGAAGAGTGTTTTAATGAGTAAAGATTAAATCTTTGAATGAAATTACCTCAATCAAGGTACCTATTCTACCACTAGGCCTTTGTAATGTATGAAGATTGAATCTTTGAAAGAAAATGAGTGTTTTGAGTTTAACTTATTCGAGTTACCTATGAAATAGCGAAGAGTGTTTTAATGAATGAAGATGGAATCTTTGAATGAAAAATACCACAATAAAGGTACCAATTCTGTTACTAGACATTCCAATGTATAAAGATTGAATCTTTGAAAGAAAATGAGATTTTTGAGTTAAACTTATTCGAGTTCCCAGTAACGTCCCGAAGAGTGTCTTAATGAGTAAAGATTGAATCATTGAATGAAATTACCTCAATCAAGGTAGCTATTACATCACTAGACCTTTTTAATTTATAAAGATTGACGTTTTGAAAAGAAATGAGTGTTTCGAGTTAAAGTTATTCAAGTTCCCTTTGACGTCACGAAGAGTGTTTTAATGAGTAAAGATTGAATCTTTGAATGAAATTACCTCAATCAAAGTACCTATTCTGTCACTAAACCTTTTTAATGTATAAAGATTGAATCTTTGAAAGAACATGAGAGTTTTGAGTTCAACTTATTCGAGTTACCTATGAAGTTGCGAAGAGTGTTTTAATGACTAAAGATTGAATCTTTGAATGAAAATACCTCAATAAAGGTACTTATTTTGTTAGTAGACCTTTTTATTGTATAAAGACTGTATCTTTGAAAGAAATGGAGAGTTTTGAGTTAAACTTATTCACGTTCCCTGTAACGTCCCAAAGAGTGTTTTAATGAGTAAATATTGAATCTTTGAATGTAATTACCTCAATCAAGGTAGCTGTTATGTCACTAGACCTTTTTAATGTACAAAGATTGAATCTTGGAAAGAAAGTGAGAGTTTTGAGTTTAACTTATTCGAGTTACCTATGAAGTCGCGAAGAGTGTTTTAATGAATAAAGATTGAATCTTTGAATGAAAACACCTCAATAAAGGTACCTATTATGTTACTAGACCTTTTTAATGTCTAAAGATTGAATCTTTGGAATAAAATGATAGTTCTGAGTTCAACTTATTCGATTTACCTATGAAGTCGTGAACAGTGTTTTGATGACTAAATAATGAATCTTTGAATGAAAATACCATAGTAAAGGTACCTATTATGTTACAAGACCTTTTTAATGTATAAAGATTGAATCTTGGAAAGAAAATGACTGTTTTGAGTTAAACTTATTCGAGTTCCCTATGACATCCCGAAGAGTATTTCAACGAGTAAAGATTGAATCTTTGATTGAAATTACTTGAATCAAGGGACTTATTTTGTCCCTGGACCTTTTATATATAAAGATTGAATCTTTAAAAAGAAGTGAGCGTTATGAGTTAAACCTATCCGAGTTCCCTATGACGTCCCGAATAGTGTTTTAACGCGTAAGGATTGAATCTTTGTATGAAATTACCTCAATAGAGGTACTTATTATGTCACTAGACCTTTTTAATGTATAAAGGTTCAAGCTTTGAAAGAAAATGAGAGTTTTGAGCTAAACATATTCGAGTTTCCTGCGACGTCTCGAAGAGTGTTTTAAAGAGTAAATATTGAATCTTTGAATGAAATTACCTCAATCAAGGTACCTATTATGTCACTAGACCTTTTTAATGTATAAAGATTGAATATTTGTAAAGAACTACGAGTTTTGAGTTAAAGTTATTTGAGTTCCCTTTGACGTCACGAAGCGTGTTTTAATGAGTAAAGATTGAATCTTTGAACGAAATTATCTCAATCAATGTACCTATTATGTCAGTAGACCTTTTTAATGTATAAAGATGGAATCTTTGAAAAAAATGAGAGTATTGAGTTTAACTTATTCGAGTTGCCTATGAAGTCGCGAAGAGTGTTTTAATGACCAAAGATTGAATCTTCGAATGAAAATTCCTCAATACAGGAACCTATTATGTTACTAGATCTTTTTGATGTATAAAGATTGAATCTTTGAAAGAAAATTAGAGTTTTGAGTTAAACTTATTCGAGTTCCTTTTGACATCCCGAAGAGTGTTTTAATGAATAAAGATTGAATCTTTGAATGAAATTACCTCAATCGAGGTACCTATTAAGTCACTAGAAATTTTTATTGTATAAAGATTGAATCTTTGAAAAGAAATGAGAGTTTTGAGTTAAAGTTATTCGAGTTCCCTTTGACGTCACGAAGAGTGTTTTAATGAGTAAAGATTGAATCTTTGAATGAAATTACCTCAATCAAGGTACCTATTCTACCACTAGGCCTTTGTAATGTATGAAGATTGAATCTTTGAAAGAAAATGAGTGTTTTGAGTTTAACTTATTCGAGTTACCTATGAAATCGCGAAGAGTGTTTTAATGAATGAAGATGGAATCTTTGAATGAAAAATACCACAATAAAGGTACCAATTCTGTTACTAGACCTTTCCAATGTATAAAGATTGAATCTTTGAAAGAAAATGAGATTTTTGAGTTAAACTTATTCGAGTTCCCTGTAACGTCCCGAAGAGTGTCTTAATGAGTAAAGATTGAATCATTGAATGAAATTACCTCAATCAAGGTAGCTATTACATCACTAGACCTTTTTAATTTATAAAGATTGACGTTTTGAAAAGAAATGAGTGTTTCGAGTTAAAGTTATTCAAGTTCCCTTTGACGTCACGAAGAGTGTTTTAATGAGTAAAGATTGAATCTTTGAATGAAATTACCTCAATCAAGGTACCTATTCTGTCACTAAACCTTTTTAATGTATAAAGATTGAATCTTTGAAAGAACATGAGAGTTTTGAGTTCAACTTATTCGAGTTACCTATGAAGTTGCGAAGAGTGTTTTAATGACTAAAGATTGAATCTTTGAATGAAAATACCTCAATAAAGGTTATTTTGTTAGTAGACCTTTTTAATGTATAAAGACTGTATCTTTGAAAGAAATGGAGAGTTTTGAGTTGAACAGTGTTTTGATGACTAAATAATGAATCTTTGAATGAAAATACCTTAGTAAAGGTACCTATTATGTTACAAGACCTTTTTAATGTATAAAGATTGAATCTTGGAAAGAAAATGACTGTTTTGAGTTAAACTTATTCGAGTTCCCTATGACATCCCGAAGAGTATTTCAACGAGTAAAGATTGAATCTTTGATTGAAATTACTTGAATCAAGGGACTTATTTTGTCCCTGGACCTTTTATATATAAAGATTGAATCTTTAAAAAGAAGTGAGCGTTATGAGTTAAACCTATCCGAGTTCCCTATGACGTCCCGAATAGTGTTTTAACGCGTAAGGATTGAATCTTTGTATGAAATTACCTCAATAGAGGTACTTATTATGTCACTAGACCTTTTTAATGTATAAAGGTTCAAGCTTTGAAAGAAAATGAGAGTTTTGAGTTAAACATATTCGAGTTCCCTGCGACGTCTCGAAGAGTGTTTTAAAGAGTAAATATTGAATCTTTGAATGAAATTACCTCAATCAAGGTACCTATTATGTCACTAGACCTTTTTAATGTATAAAGATTGAATATTTGTAAAGAACTACGAGTTTTGAGTTAAAGTTATTTGAGTTCCCTTTGACGTCACGAAGCGTGTTTTAATGAGTAAAGATTGAATCTTTGAACGAAATTATCTCAATCAATGTACCTATTATGTCAGTAGACCTTTTTAATGTATAAAGATGGAATCTTTGAAAAAAATGAGAGTATTGAGTTTAACTTATTCGAGTTGCCTATGAAGTCGCAAAGAGTGTTTTAATGACCAAAGATTGAATCTTCGAATGAAAATTCCTCAATACAGGAACCTATTATGTTACTAGATCTTTTTGATGTATAAAGATTGAATCTTTGAAAGAAAATTAGAGTTTTGAGTTAAACTTATTCGAGTTCCTTTTGACATCCCGAAGAGTGTTTTAATGAATAAAGATTGAATCTTTGAATGAAATTACCTCAATCAAGGTACCTATTAAGTCACTAGAAATTTTTATTGTATAAAGATTGAATCTTTGAAAAGAAATGAGAGTTTTGAGTTAAAGTTATTCGAGTTCCCTTTGACGTCACGAAGAGTGTTTTAATGAGTAAAGATTGAATCTTTGAATGAAATTACCTCAATCAAGGTACCTATTCTACCACTAGGCCTTTGTAATGTATGAAGATTGAATCTTTGAAAGAAAATGAGTGTTTTGAGTTTAACTTATTCGAGTTACCTATGAAATCGCGAAGAGTGTTTTAATGAATGAAGATGGAATCTTTGAATGAAAAATACCACAATAAAGGTACCAATTCTGTTACTAGACCTTTCCAATGTATAAAGATTGAATCTTTGAAAGAAAATTAGAGTTTTGAGTTAAACTTATTCGAGTTCCTTTTGACATCCCGAAGAGTGTTTTAATGAATAAAGATTGAATCTTTGAATGAAATTACCTCAATCGAGGTACCTATTAAGTCACTAGAAATTTTTATTGTATAAAGATTGAATCTTTGAAAAGAAATGAGAGTTTTGAGTTAAAGTTATTCGAGTTCCCTTTGACGTCACGAAGAGTGTTTAATGAGTAAATATTGAATCTTTGAATGAAATTACCTCAATCAAGGTACCTATTCTACCACTAGGCCTTTGTAATGTATGAAGATTGAATCTTTGAAAGAAAATGAGTGTTTTGAGTTTAACTTATTCGAGTTACCTATGAAATCGCGAAGAGTGTTTTAATGAATGAAGATGGAATCTTTGAATGAAAAATACAACAATAAAGGTACCAATTCTGTTACTAGACCTTTCCAATGTATAAAGATTGAATCTTTGAAAGAAAATGAGATTTTTGAGTTAAACTTATTCGAGTTCCCTGTAACGTCCCGAAGAGTGTCTTAATGAGTAAAGATTGAATCAGTGAATGAAATTACCTCAATCACGGTAGCTATTACATCACTAGACCTTATTAATTTATAAAGATTGACGTTTTGAAAAGAAATGAGTGTTTCGAGTTAAAGTTATTCAAGTTCCCTTTGACGTCACGAAGAGTGTTTTAATGAGTAAAGATTGAATCTTTGAATGAAATTACCTCAATCAAGGTACCTATTCTGTCACTAAACCTTTTTAATGTATAAAGATTGAATCTTTGAAAGAACATGAGAGTTTTGAGTTCAACTTATTCGAGTTACCTATGAAGTTGCGAAGAGTGTTTTAATGACTAAAGATTGAATCTTTAAATGAAAATAGCTCAATAAAGGTACTTATTTTGTTAGTAGACCTTTTTAATGTAGAAAGACTGTATCTTTGAAAGAAATGGAGAGTTTTGAGTTAAACTTATTCACGTTCCCTGTAACGTCCCAAAGAGTGTTTTAATGAGTAAATATTGAATCTTTGAATGTAATTACCTCAATCAAGGTAGCTGTTATGTCACTAGACCTTTTTAATGTACAAAGATTGAATCTTGGAAAGAAAGTGAGAGTTTTGAGTTTAACTTATTCGAGTTACCTATGAAGTCGCGAAGAGTGTTTTAATGAATAACGATTGAATCTTTGAATGAAAACACCTCAATAAAGGTACCTATTATGTTACTAGACCTTTTTAATGTCTAAAGATTGAATCTTTGGAATAAAATGATAGTTCTGAGTTCAACTTATTCGATTTACCTATGAAGTCGTGAACAGTGTTTTAATGACTAAATAATGAATCTTTGAATGAAAATACCTTAGTAAAGGTACCTATTATGTTACAAGACCTTTTTAATGTATAAAGATTGAATCTTGGAAAGAAAATGACTGTTTTGAGTTAAACTTATTCGAGTTCCCTATGACATCCCAAAGAGTATTTCAACGAGTAAAGATTGAATCTTTGATTGAAATTACTTGAATCAAGGGACTTATTTTGTCCCTGGACCTTTTATATATAAAGATTGAATCTTTAAAAAGAAGTGAGCGTTATGAGTTAAACCTATCCGAGTTCCCTATGGCGTCCCGAATAGTGTTTTAACGCGTAAGGATTGAATCTTTGTATGAAATTACCTCAATAGAGGTACTTATTATGTCACTAGACCTTTTTAATGTATAAAGGTTCAAGCTTTGAAAGAAAATGAGAGTTTTGAGTTAAACTTATTCGAGTTCCCTGCGACGTCTCGAAGAGTGTTTTAAAGAGTAAATATTGAATCTTTGAATGAAATTACCTCAATCAAGGTACCTATTATGTCACTAGACCTTTTTAATGTATAAAGATTGAATATTTGTAAAGAACTACGAGTTTTGAGTTAAAGTTATTTGAGTTCCCTTTGACGTCACGAAGCGTGTTTTAATGAGTAAAGATTGAATCTTTGAACGAAATTCTCTCAATCAATGTACCTATTATGTCAGTAGACCTTTTTAATGTATAAAGATGGAATCTTTGAAAAAAATGAGAGTATTGAGTATAGCTTATTCGAGTTACCTATGAAGTCGCGAAGAGTGTTTTAATGACCAAAGATTGAATCTTCGAATGAAGATTCCTCAATACAGGAACCTGTTATGTTACTAGATCTTTTTGATGTATAAAGATTGAATCTTTGAAAGAAAATTAGAGTTTTGAGTTAAACTTATTCGAGTTCCTTTTGACATCCCGAAGAGTGTTTTAATGAATAAAGATTGAATCTTTGAAAGAAATTACCTCAATCGAGGTACCTATTAAGTCACTAGAAATTTTTATTGTATAAAGATTGAATCTTTGAAAAGAAATAAGAGTTTTGAGTTAAAGTTATTCGAGTTCCCTTTGACGTCACGAAGAGTGTTTTAATGAGTAAATATTGAATCTTTGAATGAAATTACCTCAATCAAGGTACCTATTCTACCACTAGGCCTTTGTAATGTATGAAGATTGAATCTTTGAAAGAAAATGAGTGTTTTGAGTTTAACTTATTCGAGTTACCTATGAAATCGCGAAGAGTGTTTTAATGAATGAAGATGGAATCTTTGAATGAAAAATACCACAATAAAGGTACCAATTCTGTTACTAGACCTTTCCAATGTAAAAAGATTGAATCTTTGAAAGAAAATGAGATTTTTGAGTTAAACTTATTCGAGTTCCCTGTAACGTCCCGAAGAGTGTCTTAATGAGTAAAGATTGAATCATTGAATGAAATTACCTCAATCAAGGTAGCTATTACATCACTAGACCTTTTTAATTTATAAAGATTGACGTTTTGAAAAGAAATGAGTGTTTCGAGTTAAAGTTATTCAAGTTCCCTTTGACGTCACAAAGAGTGTTTTAATGAGTAAAGATTGAATCTTTGAATGAAATTACCTCAATCAAGGTACCTATTCTGTCACTAAACCTTTTTAATGTATAAAGATTGAATATTTGTAAAGAACTACGAGTTTTGAGTTAAAGTTATTTGAGTTCCCTTTGACGTCACGAAGCGTGTTTTAATGAGTAAAGATTGAATCTTTGAACGAAATTATCTCAATCAATGTACCTATTATGTCAGTAGACCTTTTTAATGTATAAAGATGGAATCTTTGAAAAAAATGAGAGTATTGAGTTTAACTTATTCGAGTTACCTATGAAGTCGCGAAAAGTGTTTTAATGACCAAAGATTGAATCTTCGAATGAAAATTCCTCAATACAGGAACCTATTATGTTACTAGATCTTTTTGATGTATAAAGATTGAATCTTTGAAAGAAAATTAGAGTTTTGAGTTAAACTTATTCGAGTTCCTTTTGACATCCCGAAGAGTGTTTTAATGAATAAAGATTGTATCTTTGAAAGAAATTACCTCAATCGAGGTACCTATTAAGTCACTAGAAATTTTTATTGTATAAAGATTGAATCTTTGAAAAGAAATAAGAGTTTTGAGTTAAAGTTATTCGAGTTCCCTTTGACGTCACGAAGAGTGTTTTAATGAGTAAATATTGAATCTTTGAATGAAATTACCTCAATCAAGGTACCTATTCCACCACTAGGCCTTTGTAATGTATGAAGATTGAATCTTTGAAAGAAAATGAGTGTTTTGAGTTTAACTTATTCGAGTTACCTATGAAATCGCGAAGAGTGTTTTAATGAATGAAGATGGAATCTTTGAATGAAAAATACCACAATAAAGGTACCAATTCTGTTAGTAGACCTTTCCAATGTATAAAGATTGAATCTTTGGAAGAAAATGAGATTTTTGAGTTAAACTTATTCGAGTTCCCTGTAACGTCCCGAAGATTGTCTTAATGAGTAAAGATTGAATCAGTGAATGAAATTACCTCAATCAAGGTAGCTATTACATCACTAGACCTTTTTAATTTATAAAGATTGACGTTTTGAAAAGAAATGTGTGTTTCGAGTTAAAGTTATTCAAGTTTCCTTTGACGTCACGAAGAGTGTTTTAATGAGTAAAGATTGAATCTTTGAATGAAATTACCTCAATCAAGGTACCTATTCTGTCACTAAACCTTTTTAATGTATAAAGATTGAATCTTTGAAAGAACATGAGAGTTTTGAGTTCAACTTATTCGAGTTACCTATGAAGTTGCGAAGAGTGTTTTAATGACTAAAGATTGAATCTTTAAATGAAAATAGCTCAATAAAGGTACTTATTTTGTTAGTAGACCTTTTTAATGTATAAAGACTGTATCTTTGAAAGAAATGGAGAGTTTTGAGTTAAACTTATTCACGTTCCCTGTAACGTCCCAAAGAGTGTTTTAATGAGTAAATATTGAATCTTTGAATGTAATTACCTCAATCAAGGTAGCTGTTATGTCACTAGACCTTTTTAATGTACAAAGATTGAATCTTGGAAAGAAAGTGAGAGTTTTGAGTTTAACTTATTCGAGTTACCTATGAAGTCGCGAAGAGTGTTTTAATGAATAAAGATTGAATCTTTGAATGAAAACACCTCAATAAAGGTACCTATTATGTTACTAGACCTTTTTAATGTCTAAAGATTGAATCTTTGGAATAAAATGATAGTTCTGAGTTCAACTTATTCGATTTACCTATGAAGTCGTGAACAGTGTTTTAATGACTAAATAATGAATCTTTGAATGAAAATACCTTAGTAAAGGTACCTATTATGTTACAAGACCTTTTTAATGTATAAAGATTGAATCTTGGAAAGAAAATGACTGTTTTGAGTTAAACTTATTCGAGTTCCCTATGACATCCCGAAGAGTATTTCAACGAGTAAAGATTGAATCTTCGATTGAAATTACTTGAATCAAGGGACTTATTTTGTCCCTGGACCTTTTATATATAAAGATTGAATCTTTAAAAAGAAGTGAGCGTTATGAGTTAAACCTATCCGAGTTCCCTATGACGTCCCGAATAGTGTTTTAACGCGTAAGGATTGAATCTTTGTATGAAATTACCTCAATAGAGGTACTTATTATGTCACTAGACCTTTTTAATGTATAAAGGTTCAAGCTTTGAAAGAAAATGAGAGTTTTGAGTTAAACATATTCGAGTTCCCTACGACGTCTCGAAGAGTGTTTTAAAGAGTAAATATTGAATCTTTGAATGAAATTACCTCAATCAAGGTACCTATTATGTCCCTAGACCTTTTTAATATATAAAGATTGAATATTTGTAAAGAACTACGAGTTTTGAGTTAAAGTTATTTGAGTTCCCTTTGACGTCACGAAGCGTGTTTTAATGAGTAAAGATTGAATCTTTGAACGAAATTATCTCAATCAATGTACCTATTATGTCAGTAGACCTTTTTAATGTATAAAGATGGAATCTTTGAAAAAAATGAGAGTATTGAGTTTAACTTATTCGAGTTACCTATGAAGTCGCGAAGAGTGTTTTAATAACCAAATATTGAATCTTCGAATAAAAATTCCTCAATACAGGAACCTATTATGTTACTAGATCTTTTTGATGTATAAAGATTGAATCTTTGAAAGAAAATTAGAGTTTTGAGTTAAACTTATTCGAGTTCCTTTTGACATCCCGAAGAGTGTTTTAATGAATAAAGATTGAATCTTTGAATGAAATTACCTCAATCGAGGTACCTATTAAGTCACTAGAAATTTTTATTGTATAAAGATTGAATCTTTGAAAAGAAATGAGAGTTTTGAGTTAAAGTTATTCGAGTTCCCTTTGACGTCACGAAGAGTGTTTTAATGAGTAAAGATTGAATCTTTGAATGAAATTACCTCAATCAAGGTACCTATTCTACCATTAGGCCTTTGTAATGTATGAAGATTGAATCTTTGAAAGAAAATGAGTGTTTTGAGTTTAACTTATTCGAGTTACCTATGAAATCGCGAAGAGTGTTTTAATGAATGAAGATGGAATCTTTGAATGAAAAATACCACAATAAAGGTACCAATTCTGTTACTAGACCTTTCCAATGTATAAAGATTGAATCTTTGAAAGAAAATGAGATTTTTGAGTTAAACTTAGTCGAGTTCCCTGTAACGTCCCGAAGAGTGTCTTAATGAGTAAAGATTGAATCATTGAATGAAATTACCTCAATCAAGGTAGCTATTACATCACTAGACCTTTTTAATTTATAAAGATTGACGTTTTGAAAAGAAATGAGTGTTTCGAGTTAAAGTTATTCAAGTTCCCTTTGACGTCACGAAGAGTGTTTTAATGAGTAAAGATTGAATCTTTGAATGAAATTACCTCAATCAAGGTACCTATTCTGTTACTAAACCTTTTTAATGTATAAAGATTGAATCTTTGAAAGAACATGAGAGTTTTGAGTTCAACTTATTCGAGTTACCTATGAAGTTGCGAAGAGTGTTTTAATGACTAAAGATTGAATCTTTGAATGAAAATACCTCAATAAAGGTACTTATTTTGTTAGTAGACCTTTTTAATGTATAAAGACTGTATCTTTGAAAGAAATGGAGAGTTTTGAGTTAAACTTATTCACTTTCCCTGTAACGTCCCAAAGAGTGTTTTACTGAGTAAATATTGAATCTTTGAATGTAATTACCTCAATCAAGGTAGCTGTTATGTCACTAGACCTTTTTAATGTACAAAGATTGAATCTTGGAAAGAAAGTGAGAGTTTTGAGTTTAACTTATTCGAGTTACCTATGAAGTCGCGAAGAGTGTTTTAATGAATAAAGATTGAATCTTTGAATGAAAACACCTCAATAAAGGTACCTATTATGTTACTAGACCTTTTTAATGTCTAAAGATTGAATCTTTGGAATAAAATGATAGTTCTGAGTTCAACTTATTCGATTTAACTATGAAGTCGTGAACAGTGTTTTAATGACTAAATAATGAATCTTTGAATGAATATACCTTAGTAAAGGTACCTATTATGTTACAAGACCTTTTTAATGTATAAAGATTGAATCTTGGAAAGAAAATGACTGTTTTGAGTTAAACTTATTCGAGTTCCCTATGACATCCCGAAGAGTATTTCAACGAGTAAAGATTGAATCTTTGATTGAAATTACTTGAATCAAGGGACTTATTTTGTCCCTGGACCTTTTATATATAAAGATTGAATCTTTAAAAAGAAGTGAGCGTTATGAGTTAAACCTATCCGAGTTCCCTATGACGTCCCGAATAGTGTTTTAACGCGTAAGGATTGAATCTTTGTATGAAATTACCTCAATAGAGGTACTTATTATGTCACTAGACCTTTTTAATGTATAAAGGTTCAAGCTTTGAAAGAAATGAGAGTTTTGAGTTAAACATATTCGAGTTCCCTGTGACGTCTCGAAGAGTGTTTTAAAGAGTAAATATTGAATCTTTGAATGAAATTACCTCAATCAAGGTACCTATTATGTCACTAGACCTTTTTAATGTATAAAGATTGAATATTTGTAAAGAACTACGAGTTTTGAGTTAAAGTTATTTGAGTTCCCTTTGACGTCACGAAGCGTGTTTTAATGAGTAAAGATTGAATCTTTGAACGAAATTATCTCAATCAATGTACCTATTATGTCAGTAGACCTTTTTAATGTATAAAGATTGAATCTTTGAAAAAAATAAGAGTATTGAGTTTAACTTATTCGAGTTACCTATGAAGTCGCGAAGAGTGTTTTAATGACCAAAGATTGAATCTTCGAATGAAAATTCCTCAATACAGGAACCTATTATGTTACTAGATCTTTTTGATGTATAAAGATTGAATCTTTGAAAGAAAATTAGAGTTTTGAGTTAAACTTATTCGAGTTCCTTTTGACATCCCGAAGAGTGTTTTAATGAATAAAGATTGAATCTTTGAATGAAATTACCTCAATCGAGGTACCTATTAAGTCACTAGAAATTTTTATTGTATAAAGATTGAATCTTTGAAAAGAAATGAGAGTTTTGAGTTAAAGTTATTCGAGTTCCCTTTGACGTCCCGAAGAGTGTTTTAATGAGTAAAGATTGAATCTTTGAATGAAATTACCTCAATCAAGGTACCTATTCTACCACTAGGCCTTTGTAATGTATGAATATTGAATCTTTGAAAGAAAATGAGTGTTTTGAGTTTAACTTATTCGAGTTACCTATGAAATCGCGAAGAGTGTTTTAATGAATGAAGATGGAATCTTTGAATGAAAAATACCACAATAAAGGTACCAATTCTGTTACTAGACCTTTCCAATGTATAAAGATTGAATCTTTGAAAGAAAATGAGATTTTTGAGTTAAACTTATTCGAGTTCCCTATAACGTCCCGAAGAGTGTCTTAATGAGTAAAGATTGAATCATTGAATGAAATTACCTCAATCAAGGTAGCTATTACATCACTAGACCTTTTTAATTTATAAAGATTGACGTTTTGAAAAGAAATGAGTGTTTCGAGTTAAAGTTATTCAAGTTCCCTTTGACGTCACGAAGAGTGTTTTAATGAGTAAAGATTGAATCTTTGAATGAAATTAACTCAATCAAGGTACCTATTCTGTCACTAAACCTTTTTAATGTATAAAGATTGAATCTTTGGAAGAACATGAGAGTTTTGAGTTCAACTTATTCGAGTTACCTATGAAGTTGCGAAGAGTGTTTTAATGACTAAAGATTGAATCTTTGAATGAAAATACCTCAACAAAGGTACTTAATTTGTTAGTAGACCTTTTTAATGTATAAAGACTGTATCTTTGAAAGAAATTGAGAGTTTTGAGTTAAACTTATTCACGTTCCCTGTAACGTCCCAAAGAGTGTTTTAATGAGTAAATATTGAATCTTTGAATGTAATTACCTCAATCAAGGTAGCTGTTATGTCACTAGACCTTTTTAATGTACAAAGATTGAATCTTGGAAAGAAAGTGAGAGTTTTGAGTTTAACTTATTCGAGTTACCTATGAAGTCGCGAAGAGTGTTTTAATGAATAAAGATTGAATCTTTGAATGAAAACACCTCAATAATGGTACCTATTATGTTACTAGACCTTTTTAATGTCTAAAGATTGAATCTTTGGAATAAAATGATAGTTCTGAGTTCAACTTATTCGATTTACCTATGAAGTCGTGAACAGTGTTTTAATGACTAAATAATGAATCTTTGAATGAAAATACCTTAGTAAAGGTACCTATTATGTTACAAGACTTTTTTAATTGTATAAAGATTGAATCTTGGAAAGAAAATGACTGTTTTGAGTTAAACTTATTCGAGTTCCCTATGACATCCCGAAGAGTATTTCAACGAGTAAAGATTGAATCTTCGATTGAAATTACTTGAATCAAGGGACTTATTTTGTCCCTGGACCTTTTATATATAGAGATTGAATCTTTAAAAAGAAGTGAGCGTTATGAGTTAAACCTATCCGAGTTCCCTATGACGTCCCGAATAGTGTTTTAACGCGTAAGGATTGAATTATTGTATGAAATTACCTCAATAGAGGTACTTATTATGTCACTAGACCTTTTTAATGTATAAAGGTTCAAGCTTTGAAAGAAAATGAGAGTTTTGAGTTAAACATATTCGAGTTCCCTGCGACGTCTCGAAGAGTGTTTTAAAGAGTAAACATTGAATCTTTGAATGAAATTACCTCAATCAAGGTACCTATTATGTCACTAGACCTTTTTAATATATAAAGATTGAATATTTGTAAAGAACTACGAGTTTTGAGTTAAAGTTATTTGAGTTCCCTTTGACGTCACGAAGCGTGTTTTAATGAGTAAAGATTGAATCTTTGAACGAAATTATCTCAATCAATGTACCTATTATGTCAGTAGACCTTTTTAATGTATAAAGATGGAATCTTTGAAAAAAATGAGAGTATTGAGTTTAACTTATTCGAGTTACCTATGAAGTCGCGAAGAGTGTTTTAATGACCAAATATTGAATCTTCGAATAAAAATTCCTCAATACAGGAACCTATTATGTTACTAGATCTTTTTGATGTATAAAGATTGAGTCTTTGAAAGAAAATTAGAGTTTTGAGTTAAACTTATTCGAGTTCCTTTTGACATCCCGAAGAGTGTTTTAATGAATAAAGATTGAATCTTTGAATGAAATTACCTCAATCGAGGTACCTATTAAGTCACTAGAAATTTTTACTGTATAAAGATTGAATCTTTGAAAACAAATGAGAGTTTTGAGTTAAAGTTATTCGAGTTCCCTTTGACGTCACGAAGAGTGTTTTAATGAGTAAAGATTGAATCTTTGAATGAAATTACCTCAATCAAGGTACCTATTCTACCACTAGGCCTTTGTAATGTATGAAGATTGAATCTTTGAAAGAAAATGAGTGTTTTGAGTTTAACTTATTCGAGTTACCTATGAAATCGCGAAGAGTGTTTTAATGAATGAAGATGGAATCTTTGAATGAAAAATACCACAATAAAGGTAAGAATTCTGTTACTAGACCTTTCCAATGTATAAAGATTGAATCTTTGAAAGAAAATGAGATTTTTGAGTTAAACTTATTCGAGTTCCCTGTAACGTCCCGAAGAGTGTCTTAATGAGTAAAGATTGAATCATTGAATGAAATTACCTCAATCAAGGTAGCTATTACATCACTAGACCTTTTTAATTTATAAAGATTGACGTTTTGGAAAGAAATGAGTGTTTCGAGTTAAAGTTATTCAAGTTCCCTTTGACATCACGAAGAGTGTTTTAATGAGTAAAGATTGAATCTTTGAATGAAATTACCTCAATCAAGGTACCTATTCTGTCAATAAACCTTTTTAATGTATAAAGATTGAATTTTTGAAAGAACATGAGAGTTTTGAGTTCAACTTATTCGAGTTACCTATGAAGTTGCGAAGAGTGTTTTAATGACTAAAGATTGATTCTTTGAATGAAAATAACTCAATAAAGGTACTTATTTTGTTAGTAGACCTTTTTAATGTATAAAGACTGTATCTTTGAAAGAAATGGAGAGTTTTGAGTTAAACTTATTCACTTTCCCTGTAACGTCCCAAAGAGTGTTTTAATGAGTAAATATTGAATCTTTGAATGTAATTACCTCAATCGAGGTAGCTGTTATGTCACTAGACCTTTTTAATGTACAAAGATTGAATCTTGGAAAGAAAGTGAGAGTTTTGAGTTTAACTTATTCGAGTTACCTATGAAGTCGCGAAGAGTGTTTTAATGAATAAAGATTGAATCTTTGAATGAAAACACCTCAATAAAGGTACCTATTATGTTACTAGACCTTTTTTAATGTCTAAAGATTGAATCTTTGGAATAAAATGATAGTTCTGAGTTCAACTTATTCGATTACATATGAAGTCGTGAACAGTGTTTTAATGACTAAATAATGAATCTTTGAATGAAAATACCTTAGTAAAGGTACCTATTATGTTACAAGACCTTTTTAATGTATAAAGATTGAATCTTGGAAAGAAAATGACTGTTTTGAGTTAAACTTATTCGAGTTCCCTATGACATCCC
>NW_026775611.1:47500-50000 GCF_030987335.1 Cornus florida | reverse complement strand
ATGAAGTTTGGAGTTTGGGTTTGAAAATTTTATGGGAGCTTCCTAGAAGACTAAGAAGTGCTTTGCTCGAGACGGATTTCGATTTGGAGGTCCCCCGGGTTAATTTTACCCATTATGACTCCTCGCCCGCACGCTCGTGCACCCCGACGTGCACGTGGGCATGGTATGCTAAAATTGAAGTTTGGAGTTTGGGTTTGAAAATTTTATGGGAGCTTCCTAGAAGCCTAAGAAATGCTTTGCTCGAGACGGATTTCGATTTGGAGGTCCCCCGAGTTAAGTTTGCCCTTTATGACTCCTCGCCCGCATGCTCGTGCACACCGGCGTGCACGTGGGCATCGTATGCTAAAAAATGAAGTTTGGAGTTTGGGTTCAGAAATCTTATGGGAGCTTCCTAGAAGCCTAAGAAATGCTTTGCTCGAGACGGATTTCGATTTAGATTTCCGCCGTGTTAATTTTGCCAATTACGGCTCCTCGCGCGCACGCTCAAGCACCCCGACGTGCACACCGGCGCGCACGTGGGCATCGTATGCTAAAAAATGAAGTTTGGAGTTTGGGTTTGAAAATTTTACGGGAACTTCCTAGAAGCCTAAGAAATGCTTTGCTCGAGACGGATTTCGATTTGGAGGTCCCCCGAGTTAATTTTGCCCATTACGACTCCTCGCCCGCATGCTCGTGCACACCGGCGTGCACGTGGGCATCGTATGCTAAAAAATGAAGTTTGGAGTTTGGGTTTGAAAATTTTATGGGAGCTTCCTAGAAGACTAAGAAGTGCTTTGCTCGAGACGGATTTCGATTTAGATTTCCGCCGTGTTAATTTTGCCAATTACGGCTCCTCGCGCGCACGCTCAAGCACCCCGACGTGCACACCGGCGCGCACGTGGGCATCGTATGCTAAAAAATGAAGTTTGGAGTTTGGGTTTGAAAATTTTACGGGAACTTCCTAGAAGCCTAAGAAATGCTTTGCTCGAGACGGATTTCGATTTGGAGGTCCCCCGAGTTAATTTTGCCCATTACGACTCCTCGCCCGCACGCTCGTGCACCCCGGCGTGCACGTGGGCATCGTATGCTAAAAAATGAAGTTTGGAGTTTGGGTTCGGAAATTTTATGGGAGCTTCCTAGAAGCCTAAGAAATGCTTTGCTCGAGACGGATTTTGATTTGGAGATCCCACGAGTTAGTTTTTGCCCATTATGACTCCTCGCCCGCACGCTCAAGCACCCCGGCGTGCACGTGGGCATCGTATGCTAAAAAATGAAGTTTGGAGTTTGGGTTCGGAAATTTTATGGGAGCTTCCTAGAAGCCTAAGAAGTGTTTTGCTCGAGACGGATTTCGATTTGGAGGTCCCCCGAGTTAGTTTTGCCCATTATGACTCCTCCCCCGCACGCTCAAGCACCCCCGCGTGCACGGGGGCATTGTATGCTAAAAAATGAAGTTTGGAGTTTGGGTTTGGAAATTTTATGGGAGCTTCCTAGAAGCCTAAGAAGTGCTTTGCTCGAGACGGATTTCGATTTGGAGGTCCCCCGAGTTAATTTTGCCCATTATGACTCCTCGCCCGCACGCTTAAGCACCCCCGCGTGCACGTGGGCATTGTGTGCTAAAAAATGAAGTTTGGAGTTTGGGTTTGTAAATTTGATGGGAGCTTCCTAGAAGCCTAAGAAGTGCTTTGCTCGAGACGGATTTCGATTTGAAGGTCCCCCGTGTTAATTTTGCCCATTACGGCTCCTCGCCCGCACGCTCAAGCACCCCGGCGTGCACGTGGGCATTGTATGCTAAAAAATAAAGTTTGGAGTTTGGGTTTGGAAGTTTTATGGGAGCTTCCTAGAAGCTTAAGAAGTGTTTTGCTCGAGACGGATTTCGATTTGGAGGTCCCCCGAGTCAATGTTGCCCATTATGGCTCCTCTCCCGCATGCTCAAGCACCCCTGCGTGCACGTGGGCATTGTATGCTAAAAAATAAAGTTTGGAGTTTGGGTTTGGAAGTTTTATGGGAGCTTCCTAGAAGCTTAAGAAGTGTTTTGCTCGAGACGGATTTCGATTTGGAGGTCCCCCGAGTCAATGTTGCCCATTATGGCTCCTCGCCCGCACGCTCAAGCACCCCGGCGTGCACGTGGGCATTGTATGCTAAAAAATAAAGTTTGGAGTTTGGGTTTGGAAGTTTTATGGGAGCTTCCTAGAAGCTTAAGAAGTGTTTTGCTCGAGACGGATTTCGATTTGGAGGTCCCCGAGTCAATGTTGCCCATTATGGCTCCTCTCCCGCATGCTCAAGCACCCCTGCGTGCACACCGGCGTGCACGTGGGCATTGTAGGCTAAAAAATGAAGTTTGGAGTTTGGGTTTGGAAATTTTATGGGAGCTTCCTTGAAGCCTAAGAAGTGTTTTGCTCGAAACGGAATTCGATTTGGAGGTCCCCCGAGTCAATTTTGCCCATTACGACTCCTCGCTCGCATGCAATATCTACTCCTGTCAGAGCTGTGGTTTTACTTAAGACTACTATAGGGGGGGGGG
>NW_026775611.1:15000-17500 GCF_030987335.1 Cornus florida | reverse complement strand
TGCTCGTGCACACCGGCGTGCACGTGGGCATCGTATGCTAAAAAATGAAGTTTGGAGTTTGGGTTCAGAAATCTTATGGGAGCTTCCTAGAAGCCTAAGAAATGCTTTGCTCGAGACGGATTTCGATTTAGATTTCCGCCGTGTTAATTTTGCCAATTACGGCTCCTCGCGCGCACGCTCAAGCACCCCGACGTGCACACCGGCGCGCACGTGGGCATCGTATGCTAAAAAATGAAGTTTGGAGTTTGGGTTTGAAAATTTTACGGGAACTTCCTAGAAGCCTAAGAAATGCTTTGCTCGAGACGGATTTCGATTTGGAGGTCCCCCGAGTTAATTTTGCCCATTACGACTCCTCGCCCGCATGCTCGTGCACACCGGCGTGCACGTGGGCATCGTATGCTAAAAAATGAAGTTTGGAGTTTGGGTTTGAAAATTTTATGGGAGCTTCCTAGAAGACTAAGAAGTGCTTTGCTCGAGACGGATTTCGATTTAGATTTCCGCCGTGTTAATTTTGCCAATTACGGCTCCTCGCGCGCACGCTCAAGCACCCCGACGTGCACACCGGCGCGCACGTGGGCATCGTATGCTAAAAAATGAAGTTTGGAGTTTGGGTTTGAAAATTTTACGGGAACTTCCTAGAAGCCTAAGAAATGCTTTGCTCGAGACGGATTTCGATTTGGAGGTCCCCCGAGTTAATTTTGCCCATTACGACTCCTCGCCCGCACGCTCGTGCACCCCGGCGTGCACGTGGGCATCGTATGCTAAAAAATGAAGTTTGGAGTTTGGGTTCGGAAATTTTATGGGAGCTTCCTAGAAGCCTAAGAAATGCTTTGCTCGAGACGGATTTTGATTTGGAGATCCCACGAGTTAGTTTTTGCCCATTATGACTCCTCGCCCGCACGCTCAAGCACCCCGGCGTGCACGTGGGCATCGTATGCTAAAAAATGAAGTTTGGAGTTTGGGTTCGGAAATTTTATGGGAGCTTCCTAGAAGCCTAAGAAGTGTTTTGCTCGAGACGGATTTCGATTTGGAGGTCCCCCGAGTTAGTTTTGCCCATTATGACTCCTCCCCCGCACGCTCAAGCACCCCCGCGTGCACGGGGGCATTGTATGCTAAAAAATGAAGTTTGGAGTTTGGGTTTGGAAATTTTATGGGAGCTTCCTAGAAGCCTAAGAAGTGCTTTGCTCGAGACGGATTTCGATTTGGAGGTCCCCCGAGTTAATTTTGCCCATTATGACTCCTCGCCCGCACGCTTAAGCACCCCCGCGTGCACGTGGGCATTGTGTGCTAAAAAATGAAGTTTGGAGTTTGGGTTTGTAAATTTGATGGGAGCTTCCTAGAAGCCTAAGAAGTGCTTTGCTCGAGACGGATTTCGATTTGAAGGTCCCCCGTGTTAATTTTGCCCATTACGGCTCCTCGCCCGCACGCTCAAGCACCCCGGCGTGCACGTGGGCATTGTATGCTAAAAAATAAAGTTTGGAGTTTGGGTTTGGAAGTTTTATGGGAGCTTCCTAGAAGCTTAAGAAGTGTTTTGCTCGAGACGGATTTCGATTTGGAGGTCCCCCGAGTCAATGTTGCCCATTATGGCTCCTCTCCCGCATGCTCAAGCACCCCTGCGTGCACGTGGGCATTGTATGCTAAAAAATAAAGTTTGGAGTTTGGGTTTGGAAGTTTTATGGGAGCTTCCTAGAAGCTTAAGAAGTGTTTTGCTCGAGACGGATTTCGATTTGGAGGTCCCCCGAGTCAATGTTGCCCATTATGGCTCCTCGCCCGCACGCTCAAGCACCCCGGCGTGCACGTGGGCATTGTATGCTAAAAAATAAAGTTTGGAGTTTGGGTTTGGAAGTTTTATGGGAGCTTCCTAGAAGCTTAAGAAGTGTTTTGCTCGAGACGGATTTCGATTTGGAGGTCCCCCGAGTCAATGTTGCCCATTATGGCTCCTCTCCCGCATGCTCAAGCACCCCTGCGTGCACACCGGCGTGCACGTGGGCATTGTAGGCTAAAAAATGAAGTTTGGAGTTTGGGTTTGGAAATTTTATGGGAGCTTCCTTGAAGCCTAAGAAGTGTTTTGCTCGAAACGGAATTCGATTTGGAGGTCCCCCGAGTCAATTTTGCCCATTACGACTCCTCGCTCGCATGCAATATCTACTCCTGTCAGAGCTGTGGTTTTACTTAAGACTACTATAGGGGGGGGGGAGTTCTCAGCACCAAGAGCTGCAAGTAAGGCCATTGCTTGCTTTGCAGTCTCGATTGCTCTACTAGTGAATAGTAGATGTCTTGGTTAGCTTGGAACGAAAAAAAAAATTTTTTGGGGAAAAAAAAAAAAAAAAAGTTTTTGTGAAAAAAAATTTTTCGAAAAAAAAAAAAAAAAAAAAAAAATTTTTTGGATGCCTCGGTCTTCTATTTGTTTTGCTTGGGTAGATTAGGAAAAAAAAAAAAAAAAATTTTTTTGTTGGATGCCTCGGTCTTCATATTCTTTCTCGGCTATTTCGAAAAAAAA
>NW_026775611.1:0-2500 GCF_030987335.1 Cornus florida | reverse complement strand
GTGTTAATTTTGCCAATTACGGCTCCTCGCGCGCACGCTCAAGCACCCCGACGTGCACACCGGCGCGCACGTGGGCATCGTATGCTAAAAAATGAAGTTTGGAGTTTGGGTTTGAAAATTTTACGGGAACTTCCTAGAAGCCTAAGAAATGCTTTGCTCGAGACGGATTTCGATTTGGAGGTCCCCCGAGTTAATTTTGCCCATTACGACTCCTCGCCCGCACGCTCGTGCACCCCGGCGTGCACGTGGGCATCGTATGCTAAAAAATGAAGTGTGGAGTTTGGGTTCGGAAATTTTATGGGAGCTTCCTAGAAGCCTAAGAAATGCTTTGCTCGAGACGGATTTTGATTTGGAGGTCCCACGAGTTAGTTTTGGCCCATTATGACTCCTCGCCCGCACGCTCAAGCACCCCGGCGTGCACGTGGTCATCGTATGCTAAAAAATGAAGTTTGGAGTTTGGGTTTGAAAATTTTATGCGAGCTTCCTAGAAGCCTAAGAAATGCTTTGCTCGAGACGAATTTCGATTTGGAGGTCCCCCGAGTTAATTTTGCCCATTATGACTCCTCGTCCGCACGCTCGTGCACCCCGACGTGCACGTGGGCATCGTATGCTAAAAAATGAAGTTTGGAGTTTGGGTTTGAAAATTTTATGGGAGCTTCCTAGAAGACTAAGAAATGCTTTGCTCGAGACGGATTTCGATTTGGAGGTCCCCCGAGTTAATTTTGCCCATTATGACTCCTCGCCCGCACGCTCGTGCACCCCGACGTGCACGTGGGCATCGTATGCTAAAAAATGAAGTTTGGAGTTTGGGTTTGAAAATTTTATGGGAGCTTCCTAGAAGACTAAGAAGTGCTTTGCTCGAGACGGATTTCGATTTGGAGGTCCCCCGGGTTAATTTTACCCATTATGACTCCTCGCCCGCACGCTCGTGCACCCCGACGTGCACGTGGGCATGGTATGCTAAAATTGAAGTTTGGAGTTTGGGTTTGAAAATTTTATGGGAGCTTCCTAGAAGCCTAAGAAATGCTTTGCTCGAGACGGATTTCGATTTGGAGGTCCCCCGAGTTAAGTTTGCCCTTTATGACTCCTCGCCCGCATGCTCGTGCACACCGGCGTGCACGTGGGCATCGTATGCTAAAAAATGAAGTTTGGAGTTTGGGTTCAGAAATCTTATGGGAGCTTCCTAGAAGCCTAAGAAATGCTTTGCTCGAGACGGATTTCGATTTAGATTTCCGCCGTGTTAATTTTGCCAATTACGGCTCCTCGCGCGCACGCTCAAGCACCCCGACGTGCACACCGGCGCGCACGTGGGCATCGTATGCTAAAAAATGAAGTTTGGAGTTTGGGTTTGAAAATTTTACGGGAACTTCCTAGAAGCCTAAGAAATGCTTTGCTCGAGACGGATTTCGATTTGGAGGTCCCCCGAGTTAATTTTGCCCATTACGACTCCTCGCCCGCATGCTCGTGCACACCGGCGTGCACGTGGGCATCGTATGCTAAAAAATGAAGTTTGGAGTTTGGGTTTGAAAATTTTATGGGAGCTTCCTAGAAGACTAAGAAGTGCTTTGCTCGAGACGGATTTCGATTTAGATTTCCGCCGTGTTAATTTTGCCAATTACGGCTCCTCGCGCGCACGCTCAAGCACCCCGACGTGCACACCGGCGCGCACGTGGGCATCGTATGCTAAAAAATGAAGTTTGGAGTTTGGGTTTGAAAATTTTACGGGAACTTCCTAGAAGCCTAAGAAATGCTTTGCTCGAGACGGATTTCGATTTGGAGGTCCCCCGAGTTAATTTTGCCCATTACGACTCCTCGCCCGCACGCTCGTGCACCCCGGCGTGCACGTGGGCATCGTATGCTAAAAAATGAAGTTTGGAGTTTGGGTTCGGAAATTTTATGGGAGCTTCCTAGAAGCCTAAGAAATGCTTTGCTCGAGACGGATTTTGATTTGGAGATCCCACGAGTTAGTTTTTGCCCATTATGACTCCTCGCCCGCACGCTCAAGCACCCCGGCGTGCACGTGGGCATCGTATGCTAAAAAATGAAGTTTGGAGTTTGGGTTCGGAAATTTTATGGGAGCTTCCTAGAAGCCTAAGAAGTGTTTTGCTCGAGACGGATTTCGATTTGGAGGTCCCCCGAGTTAGTTTTGCCCATTATGACTCCTCCCCCGCACGCTCAAGCACCCCCGCGTGCACGGGGGCATTGTATGCTAAAAAATGAAGTTTGGAGTTTGGGTTTGGAAATTTTATGGGAGCTTCCTAGAAGCCTAAGAAGTGCTTTGCTCGAGACGGATTTCGATTTGGAGGTCCCCCGAGTTAATTTTGCCCATTATGACTCCTCGCCCGCACGCTTAAGCACCCCCGCGTGCACGTGGGCATTGTGTGCTAAAAAATGAAGTTTGGAGTTTGGGTTTGTAAATTTGATGGGAGCTTCCTAGAAGCCTAAGAAGTGCTTTGCTCGAGACGGATTTCGATTTGAAGGTCCCCCGTGTTAATTTTGC
>NW_026775610.1:67500-70000 GCF_030987335.1 Cornus florida | reverse complement strand
GAGGCATCCAAAATTTTTTTTTTTTTTTTTTCTTTCCCATATACCAGAGAAAGAACATGAAGACCGAGGCAACCAACAAAAAATAATTTTTTTTTTCTCTTTCCCGGAATTTTTTTTTTTTTTTTTCGAAATAGCCGAGAAAGAATATGAAGACCGAGGCATCCAACAAAAAAATTTTTTTTTTTTTTTTTCCTAATCTACCCAAGCAAAACAAATAGAAGACCGAGGCATCCAAAAAAATTTTTTTTTTTTTTTTTTTTTTCGAAAAATTTTTTTTCACAAAAACTTTTTTTTTTTTTTTTCCCCAAAAAATTTTTTTTTTCGTTCCAAGCTAACCAAGACATCTACTATTCACTAGTAGAGCAATCGAGACTGCAAAGCAAGCAATGGCCTTACTTGCAGCTCTTGGTGCTGAGAACTCCCCCCCCCCTATAGTAGTCTTAAGTAAAACCACAGCTCTGACAGGAGTAGATATTGCATGCGAGCGAGGAGTCGTAATGGGCAAAATTGACTCGGGGGACCTCCAAATCGAATTCCGTTTCGAGCAAAACACTTCTTAGGCTTCAAGGAAGCTCCCATAAAATTTCCAAACCCAAACTCCAAACTTCATTTTTTAGCCTACAATGCCCACGTGCACGCCGGTGTGCACGCAGGGGTGCTTGAGCATGCGGGAGAGGAGCCATAATGGGCAACATTGACTCGGGGGACCTCCAAATCGAAATCCGTCTCGAGCAAAACACTTCTTAAGCTTCTAGGAAGCTCCCATAAAACTTCCAAACCCAAACTCCAAACTTTATTTTTTAGCATACAATGCCCACGTGCACGCCGGGGTGCTTGAGCGTGCGGGCGAGGAGCCATAATGGGCAACATTGACTCGGGGGACCTCCAAATCGAAATCCGTCTCGAGCAAAACACTTCTTAAGCTTCAAGGAAGCTCCCATAAAACTTCCAAACCCAAACTCCAAACTTTATTTTTTAGCATACAATGCCCACGTGCACGCAGGGGTGCTTGAGCATGCGGGAGAGGAGCCATAATGGGCAACATTGACTCGGGGGACCTCCAAATCGAAATCCGTCTCGAGCAAAACACTTCTTAAGCTTCTAGGAAGCTCCCATAAAATTTTCAAACCCAAACTCCAAACTTCATTTTTTAGCATACGATGCCCACGTGCACGCCGGGGTGCACGAGCGTGCGGGCGAGGAGTCGTAATGGGCAAAATTAACTCGGGGGACCTCCAAATCGAAATCCGTCTCGAGCAAAGCATTTCTTAGGCTTCTAGGAAGTTCCCGTAAAATTTTCAAACCCAAACTCCAAACTTCATTTTTTAGCACACAATGCCCACGTGCACGCGGGGGTGCTTAAGCGTGCGGGCGAGGAGTCATAATGGGCAAAATTAACTCGGGGGACCTCCAAATCGAAATCCGTCTCGAGCAAAGCACTTCTTAGGCTTCTAGGAAGCTCCCATAAAATTTCCAAACCCAAACTCCAAACTTCATTTTTTAGCATACGATGCCCCCGTGCACGCGGGGGTGCTTGAGCGTGCGGGGGAGGAGTCATAATGGGCAAAACTAACTCGGGGGATCTCCAAATCAAAATCCGTCTCGAGCAAAGCAGTTCTTAGGCTTCTAGGAAGCTCCCATAAAATTTCCGAACCCAAACTCCAAACTTCATTTTTTAGCATACTATGCCCACGTGCACGCCGGGGTGCACGAGCGTGCGGGCGAGGAGTCGTAATGGGCAAAATTAACTCGGGGGACCTCCAAATCGAAATCCGTCTCGAGCAAAGCATTTCTTAGGCTTCTAGGAAGTTCCCGTAAAATTTTCAAACCCAAACTCCAAACTTCATTTTTTAGCATACGATGCCCACGTGCGCGCCGGTGTGCACGTCGGGGTGCACGAGCGTGCGGGCGAGGAGCCGTAATTGGCAAAATTAACACGGCGGACCTCCAAATCGAAATCCGTCTCGAGCAAAGCATTTCTTAGGCTTCTAGGAAGTTCCCGTAAAATTTTCAAACCCAAACTCCAAACTTCATTTTTTAGCATACGATGCCCACGTGCACGCCGGTGTGCACGAGCATGCGGGCGAGGAGTCATAAAGGGCAAACTTAACTCGGGGGACCTCCAAATCGAAATCCGTCTCGAGCAAAGCATTTCTTAGGCTTCTAGGAAGCTCCCATAAAATTTTCAAACCCAAACTCCAAACTTCATTTTTTAGCACACAATGCCCACGTGCACGCGGGGGTGCTTAAGCGTGCGGGCGAGGAGTCATAATGGGCAAAATTAACTCGGGGGACCTCCAAATCGAAATCCGTCTCGAGCAAAGCACTTCTTAGGCTTCTAGGAAGCTCCCATAAAATTTTCAAACCCAAACTCCAAACTTCATTTTTTAGCCAACGATGCCCACGTGCACGCCGGGGTGCACGAGCGTGCGGGCGAGGAGTCATAATGGGCAAAATTAACTCGGGGGACCTCCAAATCGAAATCCGTCTCGAGCAAAGC
>NW_026775610.1:15000-17500 GCF_030987335.1 Cornus florida | reverse complement strand
AGAACAAGGAAGGAGCACCCAAGCCTAAGGGTTCTTGCTTCATATGTGATGGACCACATTGGATACGAGATTGCCCAAAGCGGAAGACCCTCAATGCCATGACAAGCCGCTACGAAGAGCAACAGCAGGAGGAGGCGCAGATGGGTTCATTGCAAATCCTTAATGCCATCAAGGCTAAAACTGAAGTCCCTAAGGCGGCAGCTAAAGGGCTAATGTTCGTGGAGGCGAGCATTAATGGGACACCCACACGTGCTTTGGTAGACACGGGTGCATCCCACAACTTTGTGAGCCTTGATGAGGCCAAGAGGTTGGGCCTCAAGTATAGCAAAGAAGGGGGCTCCATGAAGGCAGTTAACTCGGCGGCAAAGGCTATACATGGCATGGCACACGGCGTCCAAGCATGCATTGGCGAGTGGGGTGGCCACATAGATCTATCGGTGGTACCCATGGACGACTTCAAACTAGTCCTTGGGTTGGAGTTCTTAGACAAGGTGAGAGCCTTCCCCATTCCTTTTGCTAACACTATGTGTATTATGGAAGGCAACACAGCATGCATGGTGCCGGTGGAGCGAGGCGCCAAGTTGGAAGCCCAAGCTTTATCAGCTATGCAGTTCAAGAAGGGCTTCAAGAAGGGAGAGACTAGCTACCTTGCTACGCTACTAGAGACACCCGAAGATGAGCTAGTCCCTTCCCTACAAGAAGAGGTGCCTAAGGAGATACGAGCCGTGCTAGACGAGTACACGGACGTGATGCCTAAAGAGCTGCCCAAGAAGCTTCCACCTAGGAGGGAGGTGGATCATAAGATTGAGCTGGAACCGGGTTCTAAACCCCCTGCTTTGGTGCCCTACCGGATGGCACCCCCAGAGTTGGAGGAGTTGCGGAGGCAACTTAAGGAACTGTTAGATGCGGGCTATATTCGACCATCAAAGGCCCCATATGGCGCACCGGTGTTGTTCCAGAGGAAGAAGGACGGGTCCTTGCGCATGTGCATCGACTACCGGGCGCTCAACAAGGTGACTATCAAAAACAAGTACCCCATTCCTCTCATTGCCGATCTCTTTGATCAGCTTGGTGGAGCATGCTACTTCACTAAGCTTGACTTGCGCTCGGGGTACTACCAGGTGCGGATAGCGGACGGGGATGAGCCTAAGACTACGTGTGTAACGAGGTATGGCTCCTATGAGTTTCTTGTTATGCCGTTTGGCCTCACCAATGCACCTGCTACTTTTTGTACTTTGATGAACAAGCTCTTCCATCCCTACTTGGATCGCTTTGTGGTGGTGTACTTGGATGATATTGTTGTGTATAGCACCACTCTAGAAGAGCACGTGCAGCACTTGAGGGCGGTCTTCCAAGTCCTACGGGAGAACGACCTATATGTGAAGATGGAGAAATGCTCATTTGCCCAAGAGGAGGTGTTGTTCCTAGGGCATAAGATACGGGATGGCAAGCTGATGATGGATGAGGCAAAGGTGAGGGCCATTCAAGAGTGGGAGCCGCCCACTAAGGTGACAGAGCTACGCTCATTCCTTGGGCTTGTCAACTACTACCGCCGCTTTATCAAGGGTTACTCGGCGAGAGCAGCCCCATTGACAGACCTTCTCAAGAAGGCGCGCGCTTGGAGTTGGACAGAGTCGTGCCAGGGGGCATTTGATGACTTGAAGAGGGCAGTTACGGAGGAGCCGGTACTTAGCTTGCCCGACCACTCCAAGACATATGAGGTGCACACGGACGCATCAGACTTCGCTATTGGGGGTGTGTTGATGCAGGAAGAACACCCCATAGCTTACGAGAGCCGCAAGCTTAATGACACTGAGCGGCGCTATACTGTGCAAGAGAAAGAAATGACGGCGGTCATCCATTGCCTACGTACTTGGAGGCACTACTTGCTCGGGGCACAATTTGTGATCAAGACGGATAATGTTGCCACCAGCTACTTCCAGACACAGAAGAAGCTTAGCCCCAAGCAAGCTCGTTGGCAGGACTTCCTAGCGGAGTTCACTTACCATTTCGAATATAAGCCGGGCAAGGCCAATGTTGTGGCGGACGCACTTAGTCGTAAGGCCGAGCTCGCAGCTATTAGTCGGCCCCAACACTCTCTTGTGGAGCGAATCAAAGAAGGGTTGCAGCATGACCCTCTAGCCAAAAGCCTTATTCAGCTAGCTAAGGAAGGGAAGACTCGGCGCTTTTGGCTAAGGGATGATTTACTTCTCACTACGGGGGATCGACTCTTTTTGCCCAGGTGGGGCAACTTGCGGAAGGAGCTAATACGGGAGTGCCACGACACCAAATGGGCTGGTCACCCAGGTATGCGGCGCACACTAGCACTCCTTGAAGATTCTTACTATTGGCCTCGGATGCGAGATGACGTGGAGGCATATGTGAGGACTTGTCTTGTGTGCCAACAAGATAAGATTGAGCAACAGCATCCTGCAGGCCTACTAGAGCCACTGCCTATTCCAGAGAGACCATGGGAGAGCGTCTCTATGGATTTCATCAC
>NW_026775609.1:72500-75042 GCF_030987335.1 Cornus florida | reverse complement strand
AAAAAAATTTTTTTTTTTTTTCTCCGATATACCAAAGCAAGAACAAGAAGACCGAGGCATCAAAATTTTTTTTTTTTTTTTTTTTTTTTTTTTCGATAAATCCAACCGAGAACAAGAAGACCGAGGCATCCAAAATTTTTTTTTTTTTTTTTCTTTCCCATATACCAGAGAAAGAACATGAAGACCGAGGCAACCAACAAAAAATAATTTTTTTTTTCTCTTTCCCGGAATTTTTTTTTTTTTTTTTTCGAAATAGCCGAGAAAGAATATGAAGACCGAGGCATCCAACAAAAAAATTTTTTTTTTTTTTTTTCCTAATCTACCCAAGCAAAACAAATAGAAGACCGAGGCATCCAAAAAATTTTTTTTTTTTTTTTTTTTTTTTCGAAAAATTTTTTTTCACAAAAACTTTTTTTTTTTTTTTTTCCCCAAAAAATTTTTTTTTTCGTTCCAAGCTAACCAAGACATCTACTATTCACTAGTAGAGCAATCGAGACTGCAAAGCAAGCAATGGCCTTACTTGCAGCTCTTGGTGCTGAGAACTCCCCCCCCCCTATAGTAGTCTTAAGTAAAACCACAGCTCTGACAGGAGTAGATATTGCATGCGAGCGAGGAGTCGTAATGGGCAAAATTGACTCGGGGGACCTCCAAATCGAATTCCGTTTCGAGCAAAACACTTCTTAGGCTTCAAGGAAGCTCCCATAAAATTTCCAAACCCAAACTCCAAACTTCATTTTTTAGCCTACAATGCCCACGTGCACGCCGGTGTGCACGCAGGGGTGCTTGAGCATGCGGGAGAGGAGCCATAATGGGCAACATTGACTCGGGGGACCTCCAAATCGAAATCCGTCTCGAGCAAAACACTTCTTAAGCTTCTAGGAAGCTCCCATAAAACTTCCAAACCCAAACTCCAAACTTTATTTTTTAGCATACAATGCCCACGTGCACGCCGGGGTGCTTGAGCGTGCGGGCGAGGAGCCATAATGGGCAACATTGACTCGGGGGACCTCCAAATCGAAATCCGTCTCGAGCAAAACACTTCTTAAGCTTCTAGGAAGCTCCATAAAACTTCCAAACCCAAACTCCAAACTTTATTTTTTAGCATACAATGCCCACGTGCACGCAGGGGTGCTTGAGCATGCGGGAGAGGAGCCATAATGGGCAACATTGACTCGGGGGACCTCCAAATCGAAATCCGTCTCGAGCAAAACACTTCTTAAGCTTCTAGGAAGCTCCCATAAAACTTCCAAACCCAAACTCCAAACTTTATTTTTTAGCATACAATGCCCACGTGCACGCCGGGGTGCTTGAGCGTGCGGGCGAGGAGCCGTAATGGGCAAAATTAACACGGGGGACCTTCAAATCGAAATCCGTCTCGAGCAAAGCACTTCTTAGGCTTCTAGGAAGCTCCCATCAAATTTACAAACCCAAACTCCAAACTTCATTTTTTAGCACACAATGCCCACGTGCACGCGGGGGTGCTTAAGCGTGCGGGCGAGGAGTCATAATGGGCAAAATTAACTCGGGGGACCTCCAAATCGAAATCCGTCTCGAGCAAAGCACTTCTTAGGCTTCTAGGAAGCTCCCATAAAATTTCCAAACCCAAACTCCAAACTTCATTTTTTAGCATACAATGCCCCCGTGCACGCGGGGGTGCTTGAGCGTGCGGGGGAGGAGTCATAATGGGCAAAACTAACTCGGGGGACCTCCAAATCGAAATCCGTCTCGAGCAAAACACTTCTTAGGCTTCTAGGAAGCTCCCATAAAATTTCCGAACCCAAACTCCAAACTTCATTTTTTAGCATACGATGCCCACGTGCACGCCGGGGTGCTTGAGCGTGCGGGCGAGGAGTCATAATGGGCAAAAACTAACTCGTGGGATCTCCAAATCAAAATCCGTCTCGAGCAAAGCATTTCTTAGGCTTCTAGGAAGCTCCCATAAAATTTCCGAACCCAAACTCCAAACTTCATTTTTAGCATACGATGCCCACGTGCACGCCGGGGTGCACGAGCGTGCGGGCGAGGAGTCGTAATGGGCAAAATTAACTCGGGGGACCTCCAAATCGAAATCCGTCTCGAGCAAAGCATTTCTTAGGCTTCTAGGAAGTTCCCGTAAAATTTTCAAACCCAAACTCCAAACTTCATTTTTTAGCATACGATGCCCACGTGCGCGCCGGTGTGCACGTCGGGGTGCTTGAGCGTGCGCGCGAGGAGCCGTAATTGGCAAAATTAACACGGCGGAAATCTAAATCGAAATCCGTCTCGAGCAAAGCACTTCTTAGTCTTCTAGGAAGCTCCCATAAAATTTTCAAACCCAAACTCCAAACTTCATTTTTTAGCATACGATGCCCACGTGCACGCCGGTGTGCACGAGCATGCGGGCGAGGAGTCGTAATGGGCAAAATTAACTCGGGGGACCTCCAAATCGAAATCCGTCTCGAGCAAAGCATTTCTTAGGCTTCTAGGAAGTTCCCGTAAAATTTTCAAACCCAAACTCCAAACTTCATTTTTTAGCATACGATGCCCACGTGCGCGCCGGTGT
>NW_026775609.1:60000-62500 GCF_030987335.1 Cornus florida | reverse complement strand
TAGTAGTCTTAAGTAAAACCACAGCTCTGACAGGAGTAGATATTGCATGCGAGCGAGGAGTCGTAATGGGCAAAATTGACTCGGGGGACCTCCAAATCGAATTCCGTTTCGAGCAAAACACTTCTTAGGCTTCAAGGAAGCTCCCATAAAATTTCCAAACCCAAACTCCAAACTTCATTTTTTAGCCTACAATGCCCACGTGCACGCCGGTGTGCACGCAGGGGTGCTTGAGCATGCGGGAGAGGAGCCATAATGGGCAACATTGACTCGGGGGACCTCCAAATCGAAATCCGTCTCGAGCAAAACACTTCTTAAGCTTCTAGGAAGCTCCCATAAAACTTCCAAACCCAAACTCCAAACTTTATTTTTTAGCATACAATGCCCACGTGCACGCCGGGGTGCTTGAGCGTGCGGGCGAGGAGCCATAATGGGCAACATTGACTCGGGGGACCTCCAAATCGAAATCCGTCTCGAGCAAAACACTTCTTAAGCTTCTAGGAAGCTCCCATAAAACTTCCAAACCCAAACTCCAAACTTTATTTTTTAGCATACAATGCCCACGTGCACGCAGGGGTGCTTGAGCATGCGGGAGAGGAGCCATAATGGGCAACATTGACTCGGGGGACCTCCAAATCGAAATCCGTCTCGAGCAAAACACTTCTTAAGCTTCTAGGAAGCTCCCATAAAACTTCCAAACCCAAACTCCAAACTTTATTTTTTAGCATACAATGCCCACGTGCACGCCGGGGTGCTTGAGCGTGCGGGCGAGGAGCCGTAATGGGCAAAATTAACACGGGGGACCTTCAAATCGAAATCCGTCTCGAGCAAAGCACTTCTTAGGCTTCTAGGAAGCTCCCATCAAATTTACAAACCCAAACTCCAAACTTCATTTTTTAGCACACAATGCCCACGTGCACGCGGGGGTGCTTAAGCGTGCGGGCGAGGAGTCATAATGGGCAAAATTAACTCGGGGGACCTCCAAATCGAAATCCGTCTCGAGCAAAGCACTTCTTAGGCTTCTAGGAAGCTCCCATAAAATTTCCAAACCCAAACTCCAAACTTCATTTTTTAGCATACAATGCCCCCGTGCACGCGGGGGTGCTTGAGCGTGCGGGGGAGGAGTCATAATGGGCAAAACTAACTCGGGGGACCTCCAAATCGAAATCCGTCTCGAGCAAAACACTTCTTAGGCTTCTAGGAAGCTCCCATAAAATTTCCGAACCCAAACTCCAAACTTCATTTTTTAGCATACGATGCCCACGTGCACGCCGGGGTGCTTGAGCGTGCGGGCGAGGAGTCATAATGGGCAAAAACTAACTCGTGGGATCTCCAAATCAAAATCCGTCTCGAGCAAAGCATTTCTTAGGCTTCTAGGAAGCTCCCATAAAATTTCCGAACCCAAACTCCAAACTTCATTTTTTAGCATACGATGCCCACGTGCACGCCGGGGTGCACGAGCGTGCGGGCGAGGAGTCGTAATGGGCAAAATTAACTCGGGGGACCTCCAAATCGAAATCCGTCTCGAGCAAAGCATTTCTTAGGCTTCTAGGAAGTTCCCGTAAAATTTTCAAACCCAAACTCCAAACTTCATTTTTTAGCATACGATGCCCACGTGCGCGCCGGTGTGCACGTCGGGGTGCTTGAGCGTGCGCGCGAGGAGCCGTAATTGGCAAAATTAACACGGCGGAAATCTAAATCGAAATCCGTCTCGAGCAAAGCACTTCTTAGTCTTCTAGGAAGCTCCCATAAAATTTTCAAACCCAAACTCCAAACTTCATTTTTTAGCATACGATGCCCACGTGCACGCCGGTGTGCACGAGCATGCGGGCGAGGAGTCGTAATGGGCAAAATTAACTCGGGGGACCTCCAAATCGAAATCCGTCTCGAGCAAAGCATTTCTTAGGCTTCTAGGAAGTTCCCGTAAAATTTTCAAACCCAAACTCCAAACTTCATTTTTTAGCATACGATGCCCACGTGCGCGCCGGTGTGCACGTCGGGGTGCTTGAGCGTGCGCGCGAGGAGCCGTAATTGGCAAAATTAACACGGCGGAAATCTAAATCGAAATCCGTCTCGAGCAAAGCATTTCTTAGGCTTCTAGGAAGCTCCCATAAGATTTCTGAACCCAAACTCCAAACTTCATTTTTTAGCATACGATGCCCACGTGCACGCCGGTGTGCACGAGCATGCGGGCGAGGAGTCATAAAGGGCAAACTTAACTCGGGGGACCTCCAAATCGAAATCCGTCTCGAGCAAAGCATTTCTTAGGCTTCTAGGAAGCTCCCATAAAATTTTCAAACCCAAACTCCAAACTTCAATTTTAGCATACCATGCCCACGTGCACGTCGGGGTGCACGAGCGTGCGGGCGAGGAGTCATAATGGGTAAAATTAACCCGGGGGACCTCCAAATCGAAATCCGTCTCGAGCAAAGCACTTCTTAGTCTTCTAGGAAGCTCCCATAAAATTTTCAAACCCAAACTCCAAACTTCATTTTTTAGCATA
>NW_026775609.1:47500-50000 GCF_030987335.1 Cornus florida | reverse complement strand
AAACTTCCAAACCCAAACTCCAAACTTTATTTTTTAGCATACAATGCCCACGTGCACGCAGGGGTGCTTGAGCATGCGGGAGAGGAGCCATAATGGGCAACATTGACTCGGGGGACCTCCAAATCGAAATCCGTCTCGAGCAAAACACTTCTTAAGCTTCTAGGAAGCTCCCATAAAACTTCCAAACCCAAACTCCAAACTTTATTTTTTAGCATACAATGCCCACGTGCACGCCGGGGTGCTTGAGCGTGCGGGCGAGGAGCCGTAATGGGCAAAATTAACACGGGGGACCTTCAAATCGAAATCCGTCTCGAGCAAAGCACTTCTTAGGCTTCTAGGAAGCTCCCATCAAATTTACAAACCCAAACTCCAAACTTCATTTTTTAGCACACAAT
Organism: Cornus florida; assembly: GCF_030987335.1. Lineage (NCBI taxonomy): Eukaryota > Viridiplantae > Streptophyta > Magnoliopsida > Cornales > Cornaceae > Cornus > Cornus florida. The sequence goes on along the minus strand of NW_026775609.1, from coordinate 49,605 downwards.
GCCCACGTGCACGCGGGGGTGCTTAAGCGTGCGGGCGAGGAGTCATAATGGGCAAAATTAACTCGGGGGACCTCCAAATCGAAATCCGTCTCGAGCAAAGCACTTCTTAGGCTTCTAGGAAGCTCCCATAAAATTTCCAAACCCAAACTCCAAACTTCATTTTTTAGCATACAATGCCCCCGTGCACGCGGGGGTGCTTGAGCGTGCGGGGGAGGAGTCATAATGGGCAAAACTAACTCGGGGGACCTCCAAATCGAAATCCGTCTCGAGCAAAACACTTCTTAGGCTTCTAGGAAGCTCCCATAAAATTTCCGAACCCAAACTCCAAACTTCATTTTTTAGCATACGATGCCCACGTGCACGCCGGGGTGCTTGAGCGTGCGGGCGAGGAGTCATAATGGGCAAAAACTAACTCGTGGGATCTCCAAATCAAAATCCGTCTCGAGCAAAGCATTTCTTAGGCTTCTAGGAAGCTCCCATAAAATTTCCGAACCCAAACTCCAAACTTCATTTTTTAGCATACGATGCCCACGTGCACGCCGGGGTGCACGAGCGTGCGGGCGAGGAGTCGTAATGGGCAAAATTAACTCGGGGGACCTCCAAATCGAAATCCGTCTCGAGCAAAGCATTTCTTAGGCTTCTAGGAAGTTCCCGTAAAATTTTCAAACCCAAACTCCAAACTTCATTTTTTAGCATACGATGCCCACGTGCGCGCCGGTGTGCACGTCGGGGTGCTTGAGCGTGCGCGCGAGGAGCCGTAATTGGCAAAATTAACACGGCGGAAATCTAAATCGAAATCCGTCTCGAGCAAAGCACTTCTTAGTCTTCTAGGAAGCTCCCATAAAATTTTCAAACCCAAACTCCAAACTTCATTTTTTAGCATACGATGCCCACGTGCACGCCGGTGTGCACGAGCATGCGGGCGAGGAGTCGTAATGGGCAAAATTAACTCGGGGGACCTCCAAATCGAAATCCGTCTCGAGCAAAGCATTTCTTAGGCTTCTAGGAAGTTCCCGTAAAATTTTCAAACCCAAACTCCAAACTTCATTTTTTAGCATACGATGCCCACGTGCGCGCCGGTGTGCACGTCGGGGTGCTTGAGCGTGCGCGCGAGGAGCCGTAATTGGCAAAATTAACACGGCGGAAATCTAAATCGAAATCCGTCTCGAGCAAAGCATTTCTTAGGCTTCTAGGAAGCTCCCATAAGATTTCTGAACCCAAACTCCAAACTTCATTTTTTAGCATACGATGCCCACGTGCACGCCGGTGTGCACGAGCATGCGGGCGAGGAGTCATAAAGGGCAAACTTAACTCGGGGGACCTCCAAATCGAAATCCGTCTCGAGCAAAGCATTTCTTAGGCTTCTAGGAAGCTCCCATAAAATTTTCAAACCCAAACTCCAAACTTCAATTTTAGCATACCATGCCCACGTGCACGTCGGGGTGCACGAGCGTGCGGGCGAGGAGTCATAATGGGTAAAATTAACCCGGGGGACCTCCAAATCGAAATCCGTCTCGAGCAAAGCACTTCTTAGTCTTCTAGGAAGCTCCCATAAAATTTTCAAACCCAAACTCCAAACTTCATTTTTTAGCATACGATGCCCACGTGCACGTCGGGGTGCACGAGCGTGCGGGCGAGGAGTCATAATGGGCAAAATTAACTCGGGGGACCTCCAAATCGAAATCCGTCTCGAGCAAAGCATTTCTTAGTCTTCTAGGAAGCTCCCATAAAATTTTCAAACCCAAACTCCAAACTTCATTTTTTAGCATACGATGCCCACGTGCACGTCGGGGTGCACGAGCGTGCGGACGAGGAGTCATAATGGGCAAAATTAACTCGGGGGACCTCCAAATCGAAATTCGTCTCGAGCAAAGCATTTCTTAGGCTTCTAGGAAGCTCGCATAAAATTTTCAAACCCAAACTCCAAACTTCATTTTTTAGCATACGATGACCACGTGCACGCCGGGGTGCTTGAGCGTGCGGGCGAGGAGTCATAATGGGCCAAAACTAACTCGTGGGACCTCCAAATCAAAATCCGTCTCGAGCAAAGCATTTCTTAGGCTTCTAGGAAGCTCCCATAAAATTTCCGAACCCAAACTCCACAC
>NW_026775609.1:35000-37500 GCF_030987335.1 Cornus florida | reverse complement strand
CTAGGAAGCTCCCATAAAATTTCCAAACCCAAACTCCAAACTTCATTTTTTAGCATACAATGCCCCCGTGCACGCGGGGGTGCTTGAGCGTGCGGGGGAGGAGTCATAATGGGCAAAACTAACTCGGGGGACCTCCAAATCGAAATCCGTCTCGAGCAAAACACTTCTTAGGCTTCTAGGAAGCTCCCATAAAATTTCCGAACCCAAACTCCAAACTTCATTTTTTAGCATACGATGCCCACGTGCACGCCGGGGTGCTTGAGCGTGCGGGCGAGGAGTCATAATGGGCAAAAACTAACTCGTGGGATCTCCAAATCAAAATCCGTCTCGAGCAAAGCATTTCTTAGGCTTCTAGGAAGCTCCCATAAAATTTCCGAACCCAAACTCCAAACTTCATTTTTTAGCATACGATGCCCACGTGCACGCCGGGGTGCACGAGCGTGCGGGCGAGGAGTCGTAATGGGCAAAATTAACTCGGGGGACCTCCAAATCGAAATCCGTCTCGAGCAAAGCATTTCTTAGGCTTCTAGGAAGTTCCCGTAAAATTTTCAAACCCAAACTCCAAACTTCATTTTTTAGCATACGATGCCCACGTGCGCGCCGGTGTGCACGTCGGGGTGCTTGAGCGTGCGCGCGAGGAGCCGTAATTGGCAAAATTAACACGGCGGAAATCTAAATCGAAATCCGTCTCGAGCAAAGCACTTCTTAGTCTTCTAGGAAGCTCCCATAAAATTTTCAAACCCAAACTCCAAACTTCATTTTTTAGCATACGATGCCCACGTGCACGCCGGTGTGCACGAGCATGCGGGCGAGGAGTCGTAATGGGCAAAATTAACTCGGGGGACCTCCAAATCGAAATCCGTCTCGAGCAAAGCATTTCTTAGGCTTCTAGGAAGTTCCCGTAAAATTTTCAAACCCAAACTCCAAACTTCATTTTTTAGCATACGATGCCCACGTGCGCGCCGGTGTGCACGTCGGGGTGCTTGAGCGTGCGCGCGAGGAGCCGTAATTGGCAAAATTAACACGGCGGAAATCTAAATCGAAATCCGTCTCGAGCAAAGCATTTCTTAGGCTTCTAGGAAGCTCCCATAAGATTTCTGAACCCAAACTCCAAACTTCATTTTTTAGCATACGATGCCCACGTGCACGCCGGTGTGCACGAGCATGCGGGCGAGGAGTCATAAAGGGCAAACTTAACTCGGGGGACCTCCAAATCGAAATCCGTCTCGAGCAAAGCATTTCTTAGGCTTCTAGGAAGCTCCCATAAAATTTTCAAACCCAAACTCCAAACTTCAATTTTAGCATACCATGCCCACGTGCACGTCGGGGTGCACGAGCGTGCGGGCGAGGAGTCATAATGGGTAAAATTAACCCGGGGGACCTCCAAATCGAAATCCGTCTCGAGCAAAGCACTTCTTAGTCTTCTAGGAAGCTCCCATAAAATTTTCAAACCCAAACTCCAAACTTCATTTTTTAGCATACGATGCCCACGTGCACGTCGGGGTGCACGAGCGTGCGGGCGAGGAGTCATAATGGGCAAAATTAACTCGGGGGACCTCCAAATCGAAATCCGTCTCGAGCAAAGCATTTCTTAGTCTTCTAGGAAGCTCCCATAAAATTTTCAAACCCAAACTCCAAACTTCATTTTTTAGCATACGATGCCCACGTGCACGTCGGGGTGCACGAGCGTGCGGACGAGGAGTCATAATGGGCAAAATTAACTCGGGGGACCTCCAAATCGAAATTCGTCTCGAGCAAAGCATTTCTTAGGCTTCTAGGAAGCTCGCATAAAATTTTCAAACCCAAACTCCAAACTTCATTTTTTAGCATACGATGACCACGTGCACGCCGGGGTGCTTGAGCGTGCGGGCGAGGAGTCATAATGGGCCAAAACTAACTCGTGGGACCTCCAAATCAAAATCCGTCTCGAGCAAAGCATTTCTTAGGCTTCTAGGAAGCTCCCATAAAATTTCCGAACCCAAACTCCACACTTCATTTTTTAGCATACGATGCCCACGTGCACGCCGGGGTGCACGAGCGTGCGGGCGAGGAGTCGTAATGGGCAAAATTAACTCGGGGGACCTCCAAATCGAAATCCGTCTCGAGCAAAGCATTTCTTAGGCTTCTAGGAAGTTCCCGTAAAATTTTCAAACCCAAACTCCAAACTTCATTTTTTAGCATACGATGCCCACGTGCGCGCCGGTGTGCACGTCGGGGTGCTTGAGCGTGCGCGCGAGGAGCCGTAATTGGCAAAATTAACACGGCGGACCTCCAAATCGAAATCCGTCTCGAGCAAAGCACTTCTTAGTCTTCTAGGAAGCTCCCATAAAATTTTCAAACCCAAACTCCAAACTTCATTTTTTAGCATACGATGCCCACGTGCACGCCGGTGTGCACGAGCGTGCGGGCGAGGAGTCATAATGGGCAAAATTAACTCGGGGGACCTCCAAATCGAAATCCGTCTCGAGCAAAGCATTTCTTAGTCTTCTAGGAAGCTCCC
>NW_026775609.1:12500-15000 GCF_030987335.1 Cornus florida | reverse complement strand
TTTTTTTTTTTTTTTTCGATAAATCCAACCGAGAACAAGAAGACCGAGGCATCCAAAATTTTTTTTTTTTTTTTTTCTTTCCCATATACCAGAGAAAGAACATGAAGACCGAGGCAACCAACAAAAAATAATTTTTTTTTTCTCTTTCCCGGAATTTTTTTTTTTTTTTTTTCGAAATAGCCGAGAAAGAATATGAAGACCGAGGCATCCAACAAAAAAATTTTTTTTTTTTTTTTTCCTAATCTACCCAAGCAAAACAAATAGAAGACCGAGGCATCCAAAAAATTTTTTTTTTTTTTTTTTTTTTTTCGAAAAATTTTTTTTCACAAAAACTTTTTTTTTTTTTTTTTCCCCAAAAAATTTTTTTTTTCGTTCCAAGCTAACCAAGACATCTACTATTCACTAGTAGAGCAATCGAGACTGCAAAGCAAGCAATGGCCTTACTTGCAGCTCTTGGTGCTGAGAACTCCCCCCCCCCTATAGTAGTCTTAAGTAAAACCACAGCTCTGACAGGAGTAGATATTGCATGCGAGCGAGGAGTCGTAATGGGCAAAATTGACTCGGGGGACCTCCAAATCGAATTCCGTTTCGAGCAAAACACTTCTTAGGCTTCAAGGAAGCTCCCATAAAATTTCCAAACCCAAACTCCAAACTTCATTTTTTAGCCTACAATGCCCACGTGCACGCCGGTGTGCACGCAGGGGTGCTTGAGCATGCGGGAGAGGAGCCATAATGGGCAACATTGACTCGGGGGACCTCCAAATCGAAATCCGTCTCGAGCAAAACACTTCTTAAGCTTCTAGGAAGCTCCCATAAAACTTCCAAACCCAAACTCCAAACTTTATTTTTTAGCATACAATGCCCACGTGCACGCCGGGGTGCTTGAGCGTGCGGGCGAGGAGCCATAATGGGCAACATTGACTCGGGGGACCTCCAAATCGAAATCCGTCTCGAGCAAAACACTTCTTAAGCTTCTAGGAAGCTCCCATAAAACTTCCAAACCCAAACTCCAAACTTTATTTTTTAGCATACAATGCCCACGTGCACGCAGGGGTGCTTGAGCATGCGGGAGAGGAGCCATAATGGGCAACATTGACTCGGGGGACCTCCAAATCGAAATCCGTCTCGAGCAAAACACTTCTTAAGCTTCTAGGAAGCTCCCATAAAACTTCCAAACCCAAACTCCAAACTTTATTTTTTAGCATACAATGCCCACGTGCACGCCGGGGTGCTTGAGCGTGCGGGCGAGGAGCCGTAATGGGCAAAATTAACACGGGGGACCTTCAAATCGAAATCCGTCTCGAGCAAAGCACTTCTTAGGCTTCTAGGAAGCTCCCATCAAATTTACAAACCCAAACTCCAAACTTCATTTTTTAGCACACAATGCCCACGTGCACGCGGGGGTGCTTAAGCGTGCGGGCGAGGAGTCATAATGGGCAAAATTAACTCGGGGGACCTCCAAATCGAAATCCGTCTCGAGCAAAGCACTTCTTAGGCTTCTAGGAAGCTCCCATAAAATTTCCAAACCCAAACTCCAAACTTCATTTTTTAGCATACAATGCCCCCGTGCACGCGGGGGTGCTTGAGCGTGCGGGGGAGGAGTCATAATGGGCAAAACTAACTCGGGGGACCTCCAAATCGAAATCCGTCTCGAGCAAAACACTTCTTAGGCTTCTAGGAAGCTCCCATAAAATTTCCGAACCCAAACTCCAAACTTCATTTTTTAGCATACGATGCCCACGTGCACGCCGGGGTGCTTGAGCGTGCGGGCGAGGAGTCATAATGGGCAAAAACTAACTCGTGGGATCTCCAAATCAAAATCCGTCTCGAGCAAAGCATTTCTTAGGCTTCTAGGAAGCTCCCATAAAATTTCCGAACCCAAACTCCAAACTTCATTTTTTAGCATACGATGCCCACGTGCACGCCGGGGTGCACGAGCGTGCGGGCGAGGAGTCGTAATGGGCAAAATTAACTCGGGGGACCTCCAAATCGAAATCCGTCTCGAGCAAAGCATTTCTTAGGCTTCTAGGAAGTTCCCGTAAAATTTTCAAACCCAAACTCCAAACTTCATTTTTTAGCATACGATGCCCACGTGCGCGCCGGTGTGCACGTCGGGGTGCTTGAGCGTAGCGCGCGAGGAGCCGTAATTGGCAAAATTAACACGGCGGAAATCTAAATCGAAATCCGTCTCGAGCAAAGCACTTCTTAGTCTTCTAGGAAGCTCCCATAAAATTTTCAAACCCAAACTCCAAACTTCATTTTTTAGCATACGATGCCCACGTGCACGCCGGTGTGCACGAGCATGCGGGCGAGGAGTCGTAATGGGCAAAATTAACTCGGGGGACCTCCAAATCGAAATCCGTCTCGAGCAAAGCATTTCTTAGGCTTCTAGGAAGTTCCCGTAAAATTTTCAAACCCAAACTCCAAACTTCATTTTTTAGCATACGATGCCCACGTGCGCGCCGGTGTGCACGTCGGGGTGCTTGAGCGTGCGCGCGAG
>NW_026775609.1:0-2500 GCF_030987335.1 Cornus florida | reverse complement strand
AGATATTGCATGCGAGCGAGGAGTCGTAATGGGCAAAATTGACTCGGGGGACCTCCAAATCGAATTCCGTTTCGAGCAAAACACTTCTTAGGCTTCAAGGAAGCTCCCATAAAATTTCCAAACCCAAACTCCAAACTTCATTTTTTAGCCTACAATGCCCACGTGCACGCCGGTGTGCACGCAGGGGTGCTTGAGCATGCGGGAGAGGAGCCATAATGGGCAACATTGACTCGGGGACCTCCAAATCGAAATCCGTCTCGAGCAAAACACTTCTTAAGCTTCTAGGAAGCTCCCATAAAACTTCCAAACCCAAACTCCAAACTTTATTTTTTAGCATACAATGCCCACGTGCACGCCGGGGTGCTTGAGCGTGCGGGCGAGGAGCCATAATGGGCAACATTGACTCGGGGGACCTCCAAATCGAAATCCGTCTCGAGCAAAACACTTCTTAAGCTTCTAGGAAGCTCCCATAAAACTTCCAAACCCAAACTCAAACTTTATTTTTTAGCATACAATGCCCACGTGCACGCAGGGGTGCTTGAGCATGCGGGAGAGGAGCCATAATGGGCAACATTGACTCGGGGGACCTCCAAATCGAAATCCGTCTCGAGCAAAACACTTCTTAAGCTTCTAGGAAGCTCCCATAAAACTTCCAAACCCAAACTCCAAACTTTATTTTTTAGCATACAATGCCCACGTGCACGCCGGGGTGCTTGAGCGTGCGGGCGAGGAGCCGTAATGGGCAAAATTAACACGGGGGACCTTCAAATCGAAATCCGTCTCGAGCAAAGCACTTCTTAGGCTTCTAGGAAGCTCCCATCAAATTTACAAACCCAAACTCCAAACTTCATTTTTTAGCACACAATGCCCACGTGCACGCGGGGGTGCTTAAGCGTGCGGGCGAGGAGTCATAATGGGCAAAATTAACTCGGGGGACCTCCAAATCGAAATCCGTCTCGAGCAAAGCACTTCTTAGGCTTCTAGGAAGCTCCATAAAATTTCCAAACCCAAACTCCAAACTTCATTTTTTAGCATACAATGCCCCCGTGCACGCGGGGGTGCTTGAGCGTGCGGGGGAGGAGTCATAATGGCAAAACTAACTCGGGGGACCTCCAAATCGAAATCCGTCTCGAGCAAAACACTTCTTAGGCTTCTAGGAAGCTCCCATAAAATTTCCGAACCCAAACTCCAAACTTCATTTTTAGCATACGATGCCCACGTGCACGCCGGGGTGCTTGAGCGTGCGGGCGAGGAGTCATAATGGGCAAAAACTAACTCGTGGGATCTCCAAATCAAAATCCGTCTCGAGGCAAAGCATTTCTTAGGCTTCTAGGAAGCTCCCATAAAATTTCCGAACCCAAACTCCAAACTTCATTTTTTAGCATACGATGCCCACGTGCACGCGGGGTGCACGAGCGTGCGGGCGAGGAGTCGTAATGGGCAAAATTAACTCGGGGGACCTCCAAATCGAAATCCGTCTCGAGCAAAGCATTTCTTAGGCTTCTAGGAAGTTCCCGTAAAATTTTCAAACCCAAACTCCAAACTTCATTTTTTAGCATACGATGCCCACGTGCGCGCCGGTTGTGCACGTCGGGGTGCTTGAGCGGTGCGCGCGAGGAGCCGTAATTGGCAAAATTAACACGGCGGAAATCCTAATCGAAATCCGTCTCGAGCAAAGCACTTCTTAGTCTTCTAGGAAGCTCCCATAAATTTTTCAAACCCAAACTCCAAACTTCATTTTTTAGCATACGATGCCCACGTGCACGCCGGTGTGCACGAGCATGCGGGCGAGGAGTCGTAATGGCAAAATTAACTCGGGGGACCTCCAAATCGAAATCCGTCTCGAGCAAAGCATTTCTTAGGCTTCTAGGAAGTTCCCGTAAAATTTTCAAACCCAAACTCCAAACTTCATTTTTTAGCATACGATGCCCACGTGCGCGCCGGTGTGCACGTCGGGGTGCTTGAGCGTGCGCGCGAGGAGCCGTAATTGGCAAAATTAACACGGCGGAAATCTAAATCGAAATCCGTCTCGAGCAAAGCATTTCTTAGGCTTCTAGGAAGCTCCCATAAGATTTCTGAACCCAAACTCCAAACTTCATTTTTTAGCATACGATGCCCACGTGCACGCCGGGTGTGCACGAGCATGCGGGCGAGGAGTCATAAAGGGCAAACTTAACTCGGGGGACCTCCAAATCGAAATCCGTCTCGAGCAAAGCATTTCTTAGGCTTCTAGGAAGCTCCCATAAAATTTTCAACCAAACTCCAAACTTCAATTTAGCATACCATGCCCACGTGCACGTCGGGGTGCACGAGCGTGCGGGCGAGGAGTCATAATGGGTAAAATTAACCCGGGGGACCTCCAAATCGAAATCCGTCTCGAGCAAAGCACTTCTTAGTCTTCTAGGAAGCTCCCATAAAATTTTCAAACCAAACTCCAAACTTCATTTTTTAGCATACGATGCCCACGTGCACGTCGGGGTGCACGAGCGTGCGGGCGAGG